>NW_015505549.1:888956-902562 GCF_001515645.1 Sinocyclocheilus grahami
TTTCTCCCATCTGCATATATGATCATGGAGCTCAACTAGAGTGACCATCAGCTTCTTGGTCACCATGCTAACCAAAGCCCTTCTCCATCAGTTGCTCAGTTTGGCCAGGAGACCAGCTCTAGGAAGAGTCCTGGTTGTTTCAAACTTCTTCCATTAAGGGTAACAGAGACTACATGCTTCTGTGAACCTTCAATGAAGCAGATTTTTTTCTGAACTCTTCCCCAGATTTGTGGCTTGACGCAAACCTGTTTCTGAGCTCTACAGGCAGTTCCTTTGACCTCAGAGCTTGGTTTTTGCTCTGATATGCATTATCAGCTATTAGACCTTTTATTAAGACACGTGTGCCGTTCCAAATCATACCCATTCAATTGAATTTGCCACAGGTTAACTTCACTTGAAGTGTAGTAACATCTACGAGCAATATGAATGCTCCTGAGCTAAATTTCAACTGTCCCAGATGAATACTTATGCAATGGAATCATTTTAGTTTTTTATTTTTAATACATTTGCAAAGATGTTAAAAACCTGTTTTTTTTTTTTTTGCTTGACGATTATGGTGTATGGAGATTGTTGTGGAAAAAAACTAATTTAAAGCAGTGTAACATAAGGCTGCAACATAAAAACACGTGAAAAAAAATTAAGGGGTATGAATACATTCGCAAGGCACTGTATATACTGTATATATATGTGTGTATGTATATAACATTATAAAATATTTCTTATCTCTTAAAATAATGTGTAATTATACATATATTCATATTAAACAAATATTATATTAACTATATATCTGTTTGATATGTATAACATACAAATAGAAACGTATTCAAACTATATTTAATTATCTCGTTTAAAATTTGTAATTATATATTCATATTGAACAAATATTATAATATAAATATTTACATATTCAACAAAAAAGAAGTACTTTTACGTATTCCATAAATACATGGGATGTGTTTAATTTTTGTGAAAATAAAGTCAAATTATAATGCCAGAAATATGTTAAGTACAACATTCGGATGAAGGCCAGGAAGAACGGGAAGTCAGTAAAGTATTAGCGCGCTGACCAACTCCAGTCGTTCTTATGAACTCAGTAGTCTGCAACCGTGAGCTTAAACTTTCCCAAAAATCTCTTCAAAACCGATTGTCAGTTTATTGTTTGTCTGCCGAAGTGTTTCCAAAAGTCTGCCGAAGCAATAAGAAATCCCATCTCGTCAAAGGCAAGGCTCTGTTGCACTTCAGTAATGGCTCCTGTGGTTTTTTGTTCTCGGTTGTTGTTCCTCAGTTGTTACACCGCTGGAAGAAAAGCTGAGGCCGGCAAACATTTCCCCCGCTCATCGCCACAAACAGGCTTCTGGAAACATCTAACACCCAATATCTGACTAAGCGCTTCTCCCATCTCCGTCTGTTGGCGGCTTTATTCACTTGCAAGCTCACATCCATCAGACAAGAAGATTAAAGCCCGCGCTCATATTTCTGGCCCCGATCCCATTTCATGCCAAAGATAGAATTCCACGTTCATTACCGATGTTTTCTATCAAGAAGTTTTTGCTAACTGACAGTCTGAAAATCCCTGTCAGCGTGAAATGCCGTCCGCAGCCCAGATTATTTTCTTATTAATCAGGATATTTAATCAAGAAAAACATTGGAAATTTGTTCTATCGGTAATTGATTGGGTGGTGAAAAGTGGGCGTTATGTTCCAAGATGGATGCGATCAAAGGGATTGGTGACGTCAACTCAAAAGCACAAAATGTTTCAGAGCACAAAATGCAAAGTGTTTCAAATATAAAGATCCATTTTGAATTCATGTTAAGACAGCAGGTTACAGGAAGTGTTGAATTCAGCAGATCTGTTTTGAATTCAAGTTTTTTTGTTTTTGTGTCTGTCTGTCCAGACGGAAAAAATGATGTGTCTGTCTCACCGTCTGCCTAAAAAAAGCATTTGTCTGTCTGTCTGTCTGCTTAAAAAAAGTGTTTGTCTGTCTGTCTGCTTAAAAAAAAGTGTTTGTCTGTCTCTCACCATCTACCTGTCCGTCTGTCTAAAAAAGTATTTTCTGTCCGTCTGTCTAAAAAAAGTATCTGTCTGCCTAAAACGGTATCTGTCGGTCTGTCTCTGTCTGCTTAAAAAAGTGTTTGTCTCTGTCTCACCGTCCGTCTAAAAAAGTATTTTCTGTCTGTCTGTCTGTCTGTCTAAAAAAAGTATCTGTCTGTCTGAAAAATTATCTCTCTGTCTGCCTAAAAACAGTCTCTGTCTCTCTGTCTGCTTAAAAATGTGTTTGTCTGCCTGTCTCAAGGTCTACCTGTCCGTCCGTCTAAAAAAGTATTTTCTGTCTGTCTGTCTAAAAACAGTATCTGTCTCTCTGTCTGTCTGTCTCTGTCTGCTTAAAAAAAAGTTAGTCTGTCTGTCTTTCTCTGTCTGCCTAAAAACAGTATCCGTACGTCTGTCTGTCTGTCTCACCGTCTGCCTGTCTGTCTGTCTGTCTGTCTGTCTCAAAAACTATCTGTGTGTCTGTCTGTCTCCATCTGTCTCAAAAAAGTATTTGTCTGTCTGCCTAAAAACATTATCTGTCTCTCTGTCTGCTTAAAAAAGTGTTTGTTTGTTTGTCTGTCTGTCTCTGTCTGCCTAAAAACAGTATCTGTCTGTCTGTCTGTCTGCTTAAAAAAGTGTTTGTCTGTCTGTCTCTCTGTCTGCCTAAAAAAAGTATTTGTCTTTGTCTCTCCATCTGTCTAAAAAAAGCATCCGTCTCTCGGTCTGTCCATTAAAAGTGTCTGTTTGTCCATGTGTCTCTTTGTCCATCTGAAAAATGTGTCTGTCTGAAAAAGTATCTGTTTGTCTCTTCATTTGTCTGAATAAGTATGTCTATCCATCTGAGAAAAAAAGTCTTACTGTCTAAAAAGTGTCTATATGAAACAAAAGATCAAAATAACAGGTTTGTCTGTCCATCTGAAAAAGTGTCTGTCCGTCTGTCGGTCGGTCACTCTGTCTATCCATTTGTCTGAAATGAATATGTCTGTCTGAAAAAATGTATGTATGTGTGTGGAATAAGTATTTGTCTGTCTGGAATAAAACTGTCCGTCTGGAAGTCTGTCTGTCTGACTGTCGGGGGGAAAAAAAATTCTGTCCATCTGTAGAAAGTACATCTTTGTTTGTCGGTGTCTGTTCGAACGCCTGAAAATGTGACTGTCTGAAAAAAAAGTATCTGTTTGTCCGTCTGAAAATCTATCTGTAGGAAGTGCCTGAATGTTTTTCTGTTCGGCCGTCTAAAAAAAGTACCTGTCTGTCTGACTGAATCTATCTGTCTATCTGTCTGTCTGTCTGTCTGTCTGTCTGTCTGTCTGTCTGTGTCTCTATCTATTTATCTATCTATCTGTCTATCTGTCTGTCTGTCTGTCTGTCTGTCTGTCTGTCTGTCTGTGTCTCTATCTATCTATCTGTCTGTCTATCTGTCTAATTTTAAGGAACAAAATGGCTCTTTGATATCAACATTCATGTATAGTTAGGCATAGAATAGAATTCAATTGAAATGTTTTAAGTAAAATAAAAAGCAACAAAGAAAGCAGCAGAGGAATTCACTGCAGCATGTTTTTGGCTGCACATTTTTTAAATAATATTTTTGCCCCGAGCCCTTGTTAATTTCCAGCCCTGCCTCTTTCCAATTAATTACTTCAAAGGGCTCAATCGCGAGTGTGCTTTGATAGTCTGCAGTGCGGCGAGGGCGTTCCACAACCACTGCGCCATATTTCATCATAAAGGGTCACTTTATCAAACATCTCCGGCCGTTTTGGAGGCCTACCAAATGTGCAATTAACAGCGGATGTGGGGAGGAGGGCGGCTGCATCGCTGATAACGTCTGCGGCCTCCAGATGTACCGCGATGACTTTGCTAGCTGATTGCAGCATGGGGTGATTTTAATGACTCAGGTGTAGCAGGAGGAGAGCCGAGAGCTGGCGCTTCTGCCTTCTGCTGTCTCCAGCTATTGATTTTGTCTGGAAGACTTTAGACGGGATGCGTTTGTGTCTAGGGAAGAGGACGGGACCAGTGATGGCTTTGTTTGTCTTTACGTTTGCTAATGTGGGTAGCGTGTTTAAAACTCAGAGCGTGATTGAGATGGAACTGAATGTTGGATCATTGATTTGAGTTCACTTTAGGATACGAATGCAACGTTTGAATAATTCTTTATGCAAGAACGTAGACATGACTGCATTGCACCTGTTCATTCACCAAACCTTTAATACTCGATTTCTTCTTCTTCTTAAAATAATTAAATCAAATATTATAAAATATTTATAAATGCTTTTTACTCTAGTTTTATTAAATTATATTAAAACAAATTTAATTTAATTATATTTAATAATTAATTATAATTTAATTATATAAATTGTTTATTAAATAAATGGTTATTATTAATACAAATAATACTAAAAATACATTTATTTTAGTAGTTATTAAAATAATTATTCTGTGTTTTTCTGTCAATATGGGGTGCTGTGTGTACATTAATGAGGAAAAAAAAATTAACTTAAATGATTTTAGCAAATGGCTGCAATATAACAAAGAGTGAAAAATTTAAGGGGGTCTGAATACTTTCCGTACCCACTGTATATATATAATTTAATAACTTGTTATCATTAATAATGATAACAATTAAAATTATTATTATTATTACATAAGCAAATACTTTTATTTATATAAGTTAAATATTAGCATTAATGTTGTATCGTTGTTGTTAATCAAAGGATTTATTACCATGTTAATTTTTTAAATTATTTTTAGAATTAAATAATCAAATGATAATTTATTAATTTATATAATCTATTAAATTGTTGTTGTTAACAATTCAAATAACAAAATTATCTATTGTCATTGTTTTAATTGATTAAATTATTATTATTGCAAAAAAACAAAATCTAATAATGACTTATGTAATTTTTTAATTGTCTTTTAATAATAATAATATTTATTATTATTGTTGTCATTAAAATAATTTGTAAACATTTATTCATTTTATTTATTATTAAATAACTATATTTCTATATGTAAGTTTAGATCTATTAATATTTATATTTAAATATATGATTGTTGAAATCTTTGAAAAATGGCTCATAATTTGTATTTAAATACATTTGTTTTGTATTATTGTAGTGACGGGTGTGAACATCAACACCCTGCCGGCGGCTCCATCTCACACTAACACACAGGAGACGAGACGGGCTAAATTTATACTCTCTCGGTCTCTTCGCTGCGCTAGCAATGCTCTCCAGACCGCCTTCTGTCACGCTGCTTAATGTTTACATCTTCTGCAGCACCGGAGCTCAAACCGTCCTGTGGTCTCGCCTGTTATTTATTATCATGTGAGAAGTAGAAAGAAGGTGTAAACACACATGTTGTCAGTTGTTTACTTTGAAAAACGCTGAAATAGAGAGGATTGTTGCTGATAGATTTGATACATTTGGTCAATATTATTTTAATTGTTATATTAATTTAATTGTTCATTGTTATTGATTATTATTGTTCACATATACAATTAAATTGTTGATTATTGTTTTTATTATTATTATAGTATTAAAATAATTATATTTAAATACTTTAATCAATCGATTATTATTATTAGTGTTATTATTATAGGCTATAAGAATAATTAAATGATTTTTAATGATTTATTATTGTTATTCATTTAATTGTTTGTTATTATAAAATAAACTCATAAAATTATAAGTACTTGTTTATTTAATTAAATAACAATAATAAATATACAATTGTTATTATTATTATTTTAGTATTTTACATTATAATATTTTAAAATAATCATTTTATTTGCATAATATAATCGATAAATTATTATCATTACATATAATAATTAAATAATTTTAATGATGTATTAGTGTTATTAATTTAATTGTTGTTATTATATTTTATTAGAAAGTCAAATATTTTAGTACTTATATAATTTAATAATAACAACAACAACAATAAGATGAATATTTATTATTATGAAAATTAATAATGTGAAATTATATAATTTATAAGATACAATTATATTATTTTAGTATTAAAATAAACATTTTAAAATAATCATTATTTTATTTACATAATATACTTTATCAATTATTATTATTATATAAGAAAAATAATTAATTGATTTTTATTATTTAATTTTTGTTTTTTATTCTTATAAAATAAAGTAAATACTCGTTTACTTAATTAAATTATTATTATTACTATTATTATTATTATTGAGGTAATTAATAAAATCATTTAAATTTATATATTTATTTAATTTATATAAATATGATTATTTTATTAAAATGTTGTTGTTAGGGTATGAAATGGTGAAATAAAACCGTAAGTTAGCTGGTTTTGGATCTAGCACTAGTTTGAAAACTTGAAACGGAGACCAAACGATGACGTGACTTTAAACAAGGACAAACCGTAGACTTTAGCAGCGCTCACATCTATCCTGACAGTGTTTTCAAACATATAGCACGACCGTCGTCTGGAAATCATGATGGCGAGCTCTTCAGGAGTCCACTGACGCTCGTCAGATCTTCTCCAGAACAACGTGAATGTTGAATTCTCTGTAGAGGAAGTCTCATTATATTCCCTCTCTTCTCTCGTGGAGCCGATAGCTGTGTTTGCTTTCACAGGAGCTCTGAATGAATGCCTGAAAGAAAAGAGATCTTCTGTTTGAAAGCTCAGTGTTTCTCACTGAGACGACGTCTGCACAAAAAGAGACGCACTCAGCTTTAAAAAAAGACAAGAAAGTGGAAAAAATAAGGCAACTGAAATGCAAACATTATTTTAAATATTATTGGTGATATTGTCTATTATGAATACGCTTTAATTTGCACATTTTCCATGTTAATTTTAGTTTTAGTAGGTTTTTTGACTGATATCATTTAAAGCCACGCGGGCTACTGATTAAAGTTAATGTCATCCAATAGTCAGAAAACGCTTTACTCGTGATCTTGTTTAACATCCGGGAAATACGTCACATTATGGAGGAAAATTGGTTGAGAATGCAATTTCGTGTTGACTTTACAATAAACACAATATAATATAATAAATATTAAATGGAGTATATAAATATCAATGATAAATATATAAATTGTGAATATTTAAATATAATGATTAAATATTAAATTTTCTAAATGTTCACTCAAATTGTTAATATATTGTTTGTAATAAGATAATGTTTTACGTTAGATGTAAATTTGACACAATTAATTGCAGTCATAATAATCAAATGCTGCTGTTTTTGTTATATAAATAATTTTAATTACTTTTTTTTACATTTAATTCAATAGTTTTTTATTTGCTATAATTATTTGTATTAATGTATTTAATAATAATGTATTAAAATAATGTATTGTTATGATTATAATTAATTTATCATTTATTATTATTAATGATTTTAATTATTTTAATTTGTAATTATATAAAATTGATTTTATTATTATTGTTAAATTGGGGTGTTTCTAAATGTTTTAATTGAATATTTAAATACTAAAATATGAATATTTTAATACAGATTAAATATTAGATTTTCCAAATGTTCACTCAAATTGTTAATATATTGTTTTAGTCATAATAATCAAATGCTGTATTTGTTTTGTTGTTGTTATATACATCATTTTAAATTACTTATTTTTTAACCTTCAATTCAAGTTTTTTATTGCTATAATTATTTGTATTAATTTATTTAATAATGTATTAAAATAATGTATTATTATTATTATAATTAATTTAGATTTTATTATTATTATTTATTTATTTTTATTTAATTTGTAATTATATAAAATACATTGTATTATTATTATTATTGTTGTTGTTAAATTTGGGTGTTTCTAAGAATTTTGGGGAAAACATTTTTTTTTTTAA
Organism: Sinocyclocheilus grahami; assembly: GCF_001515645.1. Classification (NCBI taxonomy): domain Eukaryota; kingdom Metazoa; phylum Chordata; class Actinopteri; order Cypriniformes; family Cyprinidae; genus Sinocyclocheilus; species Sinocyclocheilus grahami. The sequence continues at coordinate 896,836 of NW_015505549.1, forward strand.
TTGAGTGTTTAAATACTAAAATGTGAATAATATTTAAATATACAACTTAATTGTTACATTTTCCAAATGTTCACTCAAATTGTTAATATATTGTTTGTAATAAGATAATGCTTTACATTAGATGTCAATTTGACTCATAATAAACAGCTTTCATAATAATCAAATGTATTTGTTTTGTTATATAAATAATTTAAAATTACTTATTTTTTAACATTTAATTCAGTAGTTTTTTATTGCTAGAATTATTTTTATTAAGTTATTAAATAATAATGTATTAAAAAATATATTATTATAATTAATTTATAATTTATAATTAATATATTTTTATTATTTTTCATTTAATTTATAATTATATAAAATTAATTTTATTATTATTGTTACATTTGGGTGATTCTAAGAATTTCTGATTTAAAAAAAAAATAATTATTGAGTATTTAAATACTAAAATGTGAATAATAATTAAATATACAACTTAATTGTTACATTTTTCAAATGTTCACTCAAACTATGTCAATACATTGTTTGCAATAAGAATATGTTTTACATTAGATGTTGATTTGCGAGATTAAGTGCAATTTTCATGCGTAACATGAACACGTGATGGTTTGTGGGATCATTGTTTGTGCGCTGATGTTTAGTAGAGTGTCTCAGTCTGAGCTGAAGCGCTGACGTGTCTCGGTCTGGATCGAGTCTTCATCAGCTCCATCACACTCCTCTGTCTCTCCACGCTACAAACGCTCACCGTGTTTCCCAGAAAACACAGTTGCATCGGCATTTAAATCTCACTGTATTATTGCACTCAGAAATAATGTTAAATACCAGTAAACCGAACGAAAACGTTAAAGTATGAACGTTATACAGATGTATTTTAGTCCCCATGTCACAACAAATCCTTAATATGTAATGGTATTCAGAACAGAAGAGGATACATATGTATTTGATTATTAGTATTATTGTTTTATATTTAGATTATGTATTATTTTATGTACATTATATAATATAATAAATAATTTAAATTATATTATTTAAAAAGAAAATTATATAAAATTTTAAGCTTTATTTAAAGTATTGTATGTATATTATGTAAGTTATTAATAATAATAGTTTACGTAAGTTTAATTTGTATATATATTATATAAAAATAACTTCAATAATAACACATTTTAAATTATTTAAAATGTATTAGTAGAGTACACGATTTATTTTAAACGATTTTAAAATTAAAGATAAGTTTAATCCTTAATAATTAATAAATAATAATAGTATTTATTTAACATTGTCCATTTAAAAAAATAATTTTTTTTATTTAACTGTATATCATTTTAAATGCTCAATTATTTAATTTTAAGTCATGCAATAATGATAATTCTATATTAATAATAGTATTTACTTAATATTAATCGTATGTACCGTTAGGCCTGGGCGATAAAACGGTATCGATATTTATCGACGGTACACCTTCTTCGATAACGATATAAAAAATGTTCGATATAGCGCACGATATATGCCCGTGCTCTGAGTGACGCACACACAAACACATGCTGAACTGAGTGCTGTGTCTGCCTGCGATGAGGAGATTGTGAGTAAAAACATTAATATTAGTCGAGTTTAAAATAAACATTTGCATTTGAATGTTAGGTGTGCGTCAGGGAGCGTGATGAGGATGTGAGCCGAAGCAAAGAGCGACGCAGTGGCTCATGGGAAATCAGGCCGCCGGAGGTCAAAGGTCACGGCTCCCATCAGTTTTGACTGAGCTATGGATTGAAATTGATTTCTCTTTATTATAGTTTGCGTAATGTAAGTGCACAGGATTGATTCGCTCATTGGATTTCCATTCGTTGTCCTAATGCTAGTGACGATAAGTCGTGTCTCTTGTTTCCTCGCACTTAAAGCAACAAAATATTATGATTAGAAAGAATAAAACTCTTCCACATGTATAGATGTTGAAGTTGAAAATAATTCGGCATGTGATGCTGATAAACTCAGTTCTTCAGGTGTTAACAGAGCAGTTTCTGACATTAATAAATAGGAAGTCAATGAGAAAAAATATAGTAATATAAAGAATGCAAATTCAAATTACGTCATTGTGGTACTGAACATAAATACTATAATATCATAGAAAACCAAATATCACAAATTCATATTTAAATAATCGCTCAAAAGTGTCCCCAGTGGTTTTTTAATAAATAAATAAACAGTTTTTAACTTAATTAACATTATCAATTAATGTATGTATTTTTATATTATATTTTTATTATTAATTAAATTATTGTGTTTATATTAAAACATACTTCAGTTATATAATAATTATATTATTTGTACAAATTTTTTTTTTAATAATAAATTAATTGCTGTTATTATTTTACTAATTATTATTTTATTAACTTAAATTTTTTATTATTAATTAAATTATTGTGTTTATATTAAAACATACTTCAGTTATATAATAATTATATTATTTGTACAAATTTTTTTTTATTGGAATTATGTGTATTAATAAATTAATTGCTGTTATTATTTTACTAATTATTATTTTATTAACTTAAATTGTTATTTTTATTATTAATTAAATTATTGTGTTTATATTAAAACATACTTCAGTTATATAATAATTATATTATTTGTACAAATTTTTTTTTATTGGAATTATGTGTATTAATAAATTAATTGCTGTTATTATTTTACTAATTATTATTTTATTAACTTAAATTGTTATTTTTATTATTAATAATTATTTTAACAAATTATAATTATTTTATTCACTAATAAATGTACAGTTCTAGGATGTTTTTTCCACTGCTCATTATTTTTAATATTAATAATAAATAAACGTAATTATTATTAAAATCATTATTTATTTTATAAATAAATTAATTGTTCATATTAAAAATACTTATATTATATAGTAATGCAAATTATTATTTTTAATAATAAAAAAATATTATATTATATTATTAATAATTATTGAAATAATCATTATCATTTAACTGGACAGCTACACTGTAGCTAAATTATTTATTTATTGGTTAATTTATTTCCTTATAATTTAATAATTATACTTAAAAATTAAAAACATTTGTTTTTTATTACATTTATAATTAATATTATAATTAGATTAATTTACAATCTGACAGCTATATTGACACTAAAATATGATTAATTACATTTAGTTAATTGTTACATTTTAAATTATCAAATGTAATTATTACATTTATTCAATTACGATACTTATTGTTAAAATCCCCGTTTATCTAAATAAAATAATTAGTATGTGATTAATTCTTAATTTAAATAAATAATTAATTTCATTGGATTTAGCTGGAGTTCTCACTGAAAGTTTTCCCGCTCATCCTGAACATGTTTGTGTGAGAGCGAATCTGCTGACCTTTCCGCGCCAAACGGGTCAGACGCCGTTATTTTCCCGCGTCTTTGTCGAGTCAAACAGCAAACGCTGGAGGAGTCCAGCGCGAGTCTGTCAGCACGTGATTCATTCGCTTCGGCTCGCGTTATTAAAGGCCTTTTCGTTTTTCAAAGCTTCCCCTCTTCCTCGCGCGGCACTTTCATTTCTGCCTTTTGTCCCGGCCGTATTTACAGCCATAATTGAACGGCGTGGGGTCCGTGAGTTCAATTGCAGTCAAAGGGGCCGGCGGATATGAAAAATGGGGCTCTTTTAAAAGCTAATCAGCGTGGTTAGCGTGTAGCTCCTGCTTGACTGGCAGAAATACTTGTGCAGATCTCCACGAGAAAGTGCAGTGCTTGTGTGAAGATGTCGCAGTGATTTTGCCGAGACAGACAAAATCCAAAAATATAGATCTAACGCAATCCCTAACCCTAACCCTACCCATAATTGATTCCTAAAATCAGAGGGAAATGGGGAATAACAGGGCTGCAGAAGCAGCTAACCCTGATTGCAAGCCTAAAACTGACACTTCTTGAAAACGTATCCCTCAATTCTGATTGGTTGATTGGTTCATCTGGAACTCCAGAGACTCGTGTGAGATTACGCTGATAGTTTTCGCTTGAAGAGACATCGTAAGTGTTGTAGACTTGCGTAAAAGTCTCTATTTGCTCTCCGTTTAGTCTCAAAACACTCTAGAAGAAAAACGGAGATATTAAAAAGGTAGGTATATATATACTGTATATTTATTTATTTAAACCATTGTTTATTTTGATTCATTTAATGGTTTATTATTAATAATTAAAATATATTATATATTAGTTATAGTAATTATACAATCTGACGGCTACATCAAAGCTACATTATTATTATTAATTAATTAATTAATTTAATTTAATTATGCTTAGTGTTATGAAATCATTATTTATTTAATATTCATAATTTATTTATTATAAAATTTAGTTTTAATTATGTAATAGTTATATTAATTAAACTTATGGCTACATTAAAGCTAAATTATTATTATTCAATTTAATTGTTATACTTATTAAAACCATTATATATTTTGTTATTAATTTTATTATTTATTACGAATAAAAATGTTTTTAATTAATTATTTAATAAATATTATAAATAAGAAATATTATTTATTTTGTGTTTGTTAAAATTATTTAATAATAATAATAATAAAAATGTCTTACTCCTATTCGTCGTCTTATTAAAATAAAACAAAGTAATATTGCCATTGCAATAATTTGCTGTAAAACAAAAATCTAATATTTAAGAAAAAAAATATTATTATTATTCATAATCATTATTATTAAACATCATTTTATTATTGTAATATTTCACGGTGAAATAAAATGTAATACTTAAGAAAATCAAACAATAACATTATTGTTGCAATACTTCAAAGTGAAAAAAAGAAAATGGGAAAATAATAAGAAATAATGATTCTTCTTCTCATTATTACAAATAAAATAAAATCAAAGTAATGCAATTAAATAAAAAAATTAATTATGCAAAGAAAAAAAAATCATTGTAACATTTCACTATAAAAAAATGTAATATAATATCTAAGAAAAACAATAGGAAGAATAATTTTATAGTACAACTGTAAAATTACCATATCTAAATTATTTATGTCTCAATTAATTTCAAACGTGAAACCATTGAGCTTTTATTTGGGCATCAAACATATATTTAATAATTAATAATTGTGATATCAGCCCTACAGGGTTCCAGCACAGATTTATGGGAAAAGTAGTTTGGCTGCACAATCCTATACTACCTCATATAAGAGCTAAAGGAAGTATTTTATGACAAGATTTATTGCTATTCCTCATCAGGAGTAGATGCAATGTGCATATCATGAATCACTTCATTATTATTTAATTATCCAATTTGATCACAGATTTGCTCTAAAGCGTCACCTCCTTTATGATCAGGCAGTCGATGGGCAGCTCGGCCAGCTGCGCGACGGTCCTGGCCTGCGTGAAGAGGCCGAGGTCCTGCAGCTGCTGCATGATGGTCCTGCACTCGTCCTGCAGGCCGGCGCTGGAGTACTGGTCCAGCAGATGCGCAGACAGCGGCACAGGAGTGTCCGACAGCACCTGACTCAGCTGACTCAGCTTCCTGAAGTCAGGCCCTGCACACACATCACACTAGCGCTCAAAAGCCTGGAACAATCACTGTGCTTTAATGCTTTTGAAACAAGTCTCTTCTGCTCACCGCGGATGCATTTATACAGTAAAAACAGTAATACTGTGAAATTTTAATACAATTGAAATTTTTAAATACATTCTCTTTTCATTTTAATGTTATATTTT
>NW_015505549.1:905016-905552 GCF_001515645.1 Sinocyclocheilus grahami
GAGCAAAATGTGAATCTCCCTAAAGTGTCTCCTCGTATCCTACCGTTGATGATATACAGACCCAGGCTTCGACAGAGCTGCAGGAGGACTTTTCCATTCTTATTTACTATAGCATCATGGTTATTTCTGTGGATATGGGAGAATGTGTTACTAATAGCCGTCAGTTTGTTGTTGATATATTTGCTCCCCTGTGCGTCGGTGAAGTCCGGCTGTAGTCCTGTTCTTGCGTTCAGGTCCCCGCAGATGAGCACGTTTCCCTGGGCCTGGAAGTGGCTTGTCTCTTCTTCTAATGTGGAGAACATGTCTTCGCTGTAGTAGGGGGACTCTGATGGCGGGATGTATATGGCACACAGGAATATATCTTTTCTGGATGGGAGCAGTTCCTTATGGATTTTAAGCCAGGTGTAGTATTTGCCTTGCTTTACTGTGTTGATGTGGTTGTGGAATTGTGATTTGTACCAGATGATTTGTCCTCCTGAGTTTCTTCCCTATCGGACTGTGTTGAGTTTTTGTGATGGTAGGATGATTTCTCTGTA
>NW_015505549.1:907126-914561 GCF_001515645.1 Sinocyclocheilus grahami
TTCCAGGAGTGAAAATGTATCTTTCATTTTTGACATGGGAGATTGCATTAAGGCTGTTGCAGCTGTTGTCGTCTTTTGGATGTCTTTTGCAGGAGAAGAGTTTGTATTTGTATCTTTATGATCCTGCATGAAACATAGTCATAGTCATAGTCAGCAAGCAGTGCTTCAGGATTGTCCTTGATCTGTTTCTGTCTGTCGAGCGGTTTAGAATGCGCAGAGCTCTTCTGAGGGTACACAAAGGGGCGGGGCTTGCATGCTGCAGCGGCCATGCTGGTTTTCGAATATAAACAAACAACTGAAAAAAACTGTCTCTTTGTTTGTTTTTGAGCGTTCCTCTGTGAACTATATACAGTAAAGATATTGGTCAAAATATCCACGATATTAAAATATTTATCAAAACCAGTGCATGGACCGTAAAAACAAGACCAAAACAATCTTCATTGACACTGCCGTATGAAAAAACATCCAAAATATTCTTCCTGAAGTAAATATTGCTGATTGTTTCAAAAGTGCCTTCCTTACTTTCTGTGACTCTTCCTTATTCGTTAAAGATTGATGTTTGATATCCTCTGTTTCTCTGAGGTTTTAGTCCGTGGAGCTGTCCGTTCTCTCTCTCTCTCTCTCTCTCTCTCTCTCTCTCTCGCTCAGCAAAACTCCGCATTTGAACAGTCTTATTGTATAGCGGCAGCATACATATTTAAAGTCCCCCTGTAGTCAAATATTTTATCCCTTAAAACTTATCTTTAATCATCAAAATTACATTTAAATGTTTTTTCTTGTGAAAATAATTTTCTCATTCCTTAAAATAGCTTGAATGTAACTCAGCAGCAGCAATAATGCTTGTGAAGACCCCAATTGTCTTCACAATTGAGGTGGTGTTTCTAGAATGTATCAGAAATATTAAGACTCTGCTCTGTTGAGAAGAAGTGGTGAGTCTTATTCATTAAATTAATAATCATCTTCACGTCTTATTGTTGTCTCCACACCTTGTGATTTTTGTTTACCCATTTTTACATGTACGTTTTGATTGATTTTGTTGTAAAAATAACGTAAAGACAAGCAACATGTCCAAAAGCATCTTCAATGAAAATGGGCTATTTGAATATGAAAATTGCTTGTCCTGTCATCCCAACAATCAGCATATAATTGTAATGTGCTTGACATGCCTGTGGGCAAATGCATTTAATTCTACAGCATTCTTTAGGTTAACAGGTAAACATTTTAGTCTTTTAATTTCAGAGAATATAATATAATGTTATGATGCAGATTGAGCCTGCAGATTGAATAAGCTACAGTAGAAGTTTCTATGTAAACATAGAGGATTTGTAGGAAATATTAAGGTAAGGAGTTGTATATCTGTCCATTATTTGATATGTAATTATATTAATGAATGCTAAATAACATCCACACAAGCAAAAAAAAAGAAAGAAAGAAAGAAATATCAGATTAGAAATGTTTAATTTCTAATCCATAAAGATTGCACAGAATAGAACAGTGTACAGACTACATTAGCCATATGAACACTTTCTGTTAGAGTTGCTAGCCTTTAGTGTATTTCAATATTTGTTTCCTATTTTATTTGCTTTTTTAATTAAAATGTCATATCATTCTAAATTAAAAAGTTTAAAATGAAACAACTGTTGTAACTTATTTTGAATCGAAAATTGTGGCGATGATGGGAGATGGCATTGGTGTTTGTTTTTAGCTTGTAAATTTGATTATCCCCAATTATTTGAATAACACAAATGTATTTGTTCACAAAGTGTAAAATGTCTATTGCTTGATTTTCTAGCGAGATCTGGCAACAATGTAGTTGGTTAATGTTAGTAGTTGGCATGGATTTGAAGGAAGGAAGTAAATCCACATGTGGAGTGACAAAAACTGACACGGACACATGATCAATATATAGATTATATAATGAAACAGCCTGGTCTCATTGTTTATATGTAGGTTTTAGAATGTAACGTTTAAAAGCACAAATCTGAAACAAATGCTGAAACGTACAATTTGGACGTATTACAACATTTAAAATGTAAAATTACTATGTAGTTACAGCCAGGGGCGGATTTAGTGAATTGGGGGCCCCAGGCAAAATATTTGGCATGGGTTCAGTCGACAGAAATACGGGACACACAGGCCTATAATAACTGCTGAAATGTTTGCGGGGCAAATCTCAGATCAGTCTGAGCGCTCGTGGTACTCAGAGTGCGTACAGCCGTACACCTGCAGGCGCCACTGACTCGGACAGTTGTCGTGGTAATAAACACCGTAAACAGCAAACGTTTGCGTGTCCGTGCTTAATGCACATATATGAAAAACATTTTAGGGGGCCCTTGGCTTTTGGGGGCCCAAGGCTGTCGCCTACCTTTGCCTAATGGGTAAGTCCGCCCCTGGTTACAGCTAAATGTAAAAAAAAATATTTTATGTCATATGAGTATCAATGCATTTTTATGATTTTATAGATTTTTAGACCCCTCAACCTACCCCCAAACCTAAACATACTCGTGTCATATAGTGAATATAAAAAGAAATATGCCATATACCAAAATATGCAGGGAAATTACCTTTTGTAGTAACAATATGGCATTAAAAATATTTTTATATTTTAAAGTGTAGTCATGTTTAACATTATGAAGTCCTTCGAGGTGAGTTTGCAGCAGAAATCACACAGAACAGAACAAAATGTTTCAAATTTCATATTAAATGAGTAAACTTAATTTAATAAATGCAGTTGAAAACAATCTCATTGATATGATAACTGAATACAATATAATAAAAATGTGAATGCTGCGATTTCAGTATTCATAAGGATTCCTTTGTAAGTCTATGAAGTTGTTTGATCATAATTAATTAGATTTTAGGTGTTGTCACTGCGTCAGTATTGTAAATTTAGGTAAATAACGTCAGCATTGTGTGTTTTAGTGTCAATGCAAAAGTGAGTAAATGTATGTTTTGTAGAACCACATTTAAGATAAAATACATATGAATTCTCATAATTTAGATATGGAGATTTACGCATACAAATTTTTAAAGACTTTTACAGTTTTTGTTTTGTTTTGTCTGTTTGTTTGTTTTTGGAGTAATTGTCAAAAAATCTTTAAGATGAGCCTTTTAGTGCATGAAGTTGTGACCAGTAATGTGATATAATATGGAAATACATCTTCAGTGACAATGAGCTACAGTATTTGAATATGAAAATAACTAATCTCTTGTCATCACAAAAATCAGCATATGATTTTATTGTGTTTGACATGTGGGCAAAGATGTTCAGTGCAACATCTTTGCAACGCAGCATTATTTAGGTAAACTGGTAAGCATTTTAGACATTTCCTTTTAAATAATATATCAGGTTTTGGTGCAGACTAAACATCCTCATCTTATTCTGATGCCCATTATCAAGTTTAAATGTTAATAAAAGTTTGTGTTCCTGTAGTAAAAACAGCATGCCACTCACAACACCATGGGTTTGATTGATTTGAGGGTATGTATGAAAAGATTAAATGTATTCTGTACCTTGAATACAATGTAAGTTACTTTGGATAAAAGTATCTGGGAAATGAATAAATATAATATAAATGTAGAATACAGAAATACAGGTGCATCTCAATAAATTAGAATGTCGTGGAAAAGTTCATTTATTTCAGTAATTTAACTCAAATTGTGAAACTCGTGTATTAAATAAATTCAATGCACACAGACTGAAGTAGTTTAAGTCTTTGGTTCTTTTAATTGTGATGATTTTGGCTCACATTTCACAAAAACCCACCAATTCACTATCTCAACAAATTAGAATATGGTGACATGCCAATCAGCTAATCAACTCAAAACACCTGCAAAGGTTTCCTGAGCCTTCAAAATGGTCTCTCAGTTTGGTTCACTAGGCTACACAATCATGGGGAAGACTGCTGATCTGACAGTTGTCCAGAAGACAATCATTGACACCCTTCACAAGGAGGGTAAGCCACAAACATTCATTGCCAAAGAAGCTGGCTGTTCACAGAGTGCTGTATCCAAGCATGTTAACAGAAAGTTGAGTGGAAGGAAAAAGTGTGGAAGAAAAAGATGCACAACCAACTGAGAGAACCGCAGCCTTATGAGGATTGTCAAGCAAAATCGATTCAAGAATTTGAGTGGACTTCACAAGGAATGGACTGAGGCTGGGGTCAAGGCATCAAGAGCCACCACACACAGACGTTGTAACGTTTCCTGCTCTTGATTGAAAAAAATTTCTTTTTAAATGCTGGGGTGCCAGACAGAGTTTCTGTCATTTAATCATTTTCCACGACATTCTAATTTATTGAGATGCACCTGTAGATATCCCCACCTTAACCTGTACTTTGTAATGTCACTATTTTCCGGAAGACTAAATAAAAATAAATAAATAAAAAAAGTACCGAAAAAGTACCAGTTTTTTATTGCAATATGACAGTGAGTGTGTTGTGCTGTTTGAGACTATGACAATGTGTAGAATTCTTTAAAGGAAAGTTTTCTTGATATCAATTACAAAATATGTGGAGTCATAGTCTATTTGGAGTGAACCATGTGTATTCACTTCTGATTTCAGTAAAATGAATAACAGAAAATGTATGTTTGATCATCTCTCATTAGAATACAGCAGAGAGGATCCACAGTCATGGACGGGAGTCTGTTTGTGCTGCTTCTGCTGTCAGGTTGGTGTGCTCATTTGTAATGTTTTTAAAGAACATGTGAACACGTACTGTATATAAACAAACATATATATATATATATATATATACAGTATATATATCAATTTCACAGGGCTTTTGAAGACCACTTCTGGTCTTTCTCGTCAGTACTACTATATAAATGCAAGAATGTCGTGGCCAGAGGCTCAGAGTTACTGCAGAGCAAAGCACACTGATCTGGCTACTGTAGACAGCATGGGTGATGCAAGCAGGCTGATAAATTTAGTGGTTGCTGGATACAGTGGACCGGTGTGGATTAGACTGAAGAGGGGGACACAGAAATGCTGGGGTTGGTCTAATGGAGAAGATACACTTGCAGAGTCTCTTGATAGAAAGCACTGGATACATCTGGGTACAGATGTGGAAGAACTGGAGAGATGCTCAGAGCTACTGCAGACAGCATTACACAGATCTGCTTACCATCAACAACTCTGAGGAGCAGAATCAGCTCAAGAGTATTGTTTCATCATCAGCATGGGTTTGGATTGGTCTATTCCGGGACTCTTGGGAATGGTCTGACAAACGGAGCAACTTCTTTAGATACTGGGCAGCAGGTGAACCATCTCAGAGTTCAGGATCTAGTGACTGTGTTGGCATGTCAACAACCAATTCTGGGAAATGGATTCATGAAAGCTGTGATCTACAGTGTCCTTTTATCTGCCATGGATGTGAGGGTTTTTTAAACAAATGAGATGAGATGTTTCTCCATGTAATGATATGTAATTTGTGCATTATTTATGTGTTTACGTGCACATAATGCACTGATAACAATCAAAAAGGTGTTTTTTTTCTGTTTTTTTATTATTAAAAATTTAAACACTCCACTGAAAAGCAAAAAGCAAAAAATATTTAATCTTGATTGTATCACCATAAAAGTTTTTATGATTCTTACAGTCTTGTTTGTCATTTCAATTTGTTAAAGGACCCAAGTCTCCTTACCGCACATACCACTACATGAATGAAAGCATGACCTGGCAAGACGCTCAGAGTTACTGCAGAGCGAGATTCACTGATCTGGCCATTGCTGATACCATGAATGATGTGAGAAGACTGGTAAATACAGTGGATCCTGGTTACAGTGGTGCCGTATGGATAGGTCTCCAAGCTGGGACAGAGTATCGCTGAGTCTGGTCTATGGGGGAAGGCACAATCTCCAACTACAGTATCTGGAATCCAGGAGAACCAAATGGTGATGGGGAGTGAGGAGTTTCAATGGTGAGTCCTCAAAGTTTAAGTTTGTTTTTTTTTCCACTGTAGCCTGAGCCTTGACTGAGGGCTGGTCCTTATCTTGTGTTTCTGAATAGACAGCATTGGTTTTATTATTACTGAAACTGCTATGACATGGTGAGATGCTCAGAGTTACTGCAGACAACAACATACTGATTTGGCGAGTATCAGCAGCCCAGAGCAGCAGAATCTGCTCCGTAATGAATCATCGCTCTGGATTGGTCTGTTTCTGAACTCTTGGGAATGATCTGATCAGAGGAATCTCAGTTTTAGACACTGGGAAGCAGATCAACCATCCCAGAGTTCAGGATCTGGTGACTGTGTTGGCATGTCAAGATTCGATTCTGGGAAATGGGCTCAATACAGCTGTGATCTACAGCAGCCTTTTATCTGCTATGGAGGTGAGTTTTGTACAGAGATTAAAAACAATTTTGATATATGTTTTTATTAATTCATGTATTTTCTATGTTTTCTTTAACCATGTATTTCTCTAGCTGACACATTAATTAGAAAACAGATTGTATGTTTGAAGTTGTCCTGTGGGAAATGTACATTAAATGATCCTTCATGACAGACTGCCTTTCTAAACATGGTATACTGTATATCTATGTATTTATATATATATATATATATATATATATATATATTATGTAGCCTATAAGTAGGACATGGTTTTTAGTTTTGTTTGATTCTTTCTTGCTGGTGTTCCAGATAAGTGAAAAGTTGAAGAGCATGGGGCTGAAAAGTGACAAAATGAGCTGGATACAGGGGGAAGGTGAAGAGGTGTTTCATCTGGAGAGTAAACATACAGCAAATTCAAATAATCAATGTGACAGGCAGTAATCATCAATGTACTTCTTTAAAGTTAACTCTTAAAACAGTTTAAAAGAATATTATGTAAAATAAATTAAAGTGGTCATATGATGCGATTTCAATTTTTCCTTTCTCTTTGAAGTGTTACAAGCTCTTGGTGCATAAAGATCTGTAAAGTTGCACAGACTAAAGTCTCAAATCCAAAGAGATATTCTTTATAAAAGTTAAGAGTCAACCACGCCTACCTACATGTCTACATCACGATGTGGGAAGACTTGCATAACGCCGCCCAAATGTTCATGCAAAGAAAAAGGGCATAACTTTTATTCTCGCTGTAGTATTGTTGCTGCCACCGCCACATCGTGAAGGCGCTGTGTGTTTCGTTGGGAAAGCGAAACTACTTTGTTTGGCCTTCCAAAAGAGGATGATATCGCTTCGTCATGCCTGGAGCTGATCCATGCTGGTCGCTGAGGAAATACATTAACTTCGCGCTGTGGCTTGCCGGATCGGCTTTCACCGTGTCCAGCCCGGGGTCGTCTCGTGGTTGCCACAAGCCCGCCGGACTCTCATTCATTGAATCCGCCGGCCGCGCCGTTCTCAAGCCCACCGGCCTCCGCCCACTCAGCCCGCTGGCCGTTCCTCACTCTAGGCCTCCGGCCTCCACTCACTCTAGCCCGCCGTGTGTGATG
>NW_015505549.1:914684-916615 GCF_001515645.1 Sinocyclocheilus grahami
TCTCAGACTTGCACTCTCAGACACTTGCGCTTCCGCTAGCGACGTCACTTGCAGTCTTTTATTTTTTTATTTTGTTCTATTTATTGATTACTTTTTGTTTGAATCTCTCAACATTTTACAACAGTAGCCAGGTGGTGAAGATAAGAAAAAATGCCAATGGAGACAAGAAGCTGTGGTGATTAAATGATTAAAACTAATTTAGTACTATAACATACAGGGTCCTGCAAGAAAAAGACAAGACCCGCAAATCCGTGGCCACAGAACAGGAAATCAGATTGCAGGATGCTCGTGGGGCTGGTTCTAATCTTACTTGACGGCGAAGAACCATTTGGCAATTTACACCCCTATACGAACGTAAAGGTCCTGACCAGAACTGTAATTTATATGCAAATGTCAAAAGGCTAAAAGGGGTCTTTTAAGCCATAAACAGTCCAACGCTCATGCATGATCAGACGCAGACGCTACATAGTATTATCTATTGTTTAAATACCAAAGTGGATAAATTGTCATTGTATAATATACTGTATTTAGGGGATAGTTGATTATGAATATATATTTCTGAAAGATCAATATCACACAAGTTCTATATAACTACATTAGTGAATCTAGCCCAAGTTTAACTACAAATACTTGTGTTCTTACAAGATTATACATTTCTTTACCAAATAAATGATCAATACTAGGGCTGCATGATAAATCGCATGCGATATTTAATGAGCATCTTGTCAGAAAGCCGGTTCTGTAATCAGCGGTAAATTTCCATCACCTGCGGGCTTTCACATTGAGCAGCATTAACTACACAGAGCTGTTGTTCGCTGACGAGCTGCGCAAAAAATCGCACGAATATGAACGTGGTTCAAGGCCCTCAGCACAGTGGACAGGTCCCATGAAGGGACAGTAGGGGGACGAGCCGGATTCAGCCTCCTAGCACCCCTCAGGAAGCGGATGACCGCGCTATTTCTGCCCACCGATTGACCCTCAATAGGGGCATGAGAGGCCGCTATAGCCGCCACATAGACTTTGAGCGTGGATGGTGAACGACCCTTATCCAGCAGCTCTTGTAGAAATGACAACACCTCTGCCAATTCGAAAGTGAGGGGGTCTTTGCCGCGGTTTAGACACCAAGCAGAGAAAAAAAGACCACTTTAAGGCATAGAGGCATCTCATAGATGGAGCTCTAGCCTCCGAAATTGTGTTTAAGACTCACTCTGGGAGGCACGAAGGCTCCCGTCGAGCGGCCAGAGGTGCAGGGCCCATAGGTCGGGCAGAGGATGCCATAATGTCCTGTTCGCTTGAGAGAGGAGATCCTGTCTCAGTGGAACAGGCCAAGGGGTAGCTATCAGTATCTGAGTCAGCTCTGATAGCCACAGCTGGTTCATCCAAAGGGGGGCCACCAGGAGAACCCTGTGTTCTTGTTCCCTAACTCGCCTGATTATCTGTGGGATCAGAGTGATCGGGGGGAAAGCATAGAGAAGGAGGTAGGGCCAATCGTGGGCCAACGCGTCCCTGGTCTTTGAGAAATAAATTGGGCAGTGAGAGTTGTCTTCTGAGGCGAAGAGGTCCACCTCGGCCTCGCCGAAGATCTCCTAGATTTTCTGAACCGTCTGCGGATGGAGCGTCCACTCCCCTGAGGGGACATTGCTCCTTGATAACATGTCCTCTCCCTGGTTCAATTTGCCCGGTATACGCGCTGCCCTCAGGGAGCGCAGGTTGGGTGGAGCCCACTCTAAGAAGCGCTCTACCAGCATGAAGAGACGCTTCGACGAGAGGCCTCCCTGCCGATTTATGTAGGACACCACAGACATGTTGTCCAATTGGATTAGCACATGGTGCCCCTTCAGGACTGGCAGGAAGAACTGACAGGCTCAACATACTGCTAGCATTTCCAGGCAGTTGATGTGGAAGCCTTTTTCCACCTTTGACAAGTGGCC
>NW_015505549.1:917364-920938 GCF_001515645.1 Sinocyclocheilus grahami
GTTCGCTTGAGAGAGGAGATCCTGTCTCAGTGGAACAGGCCAAGGGGTAGCTATCAGTATCTGAGTCAGCTCTGATAGCCACAGCTGGTTCATCCAAAGGGGGGCCACCAGGAGAACCCTGTGTTCTTGTTCCCTAACTCGCCTGATTATCTGTGGGATCAGAGTGATCGGGGGGAAAGCATAGAGAAGGAGGTAGGGCCAATCGTGGGCCAACGCGTCCCTGGTCTTTGAGAAATAAATTGGGCAGTGAGAGTTGTCTTCTGAGGCGAAGAGGTCCACCTCGGCCTCGCCGAAGATCTCCTAGATTTTCTGAACCGTCTGCGGATGGAGCGTCCACTCCCCTGAGGGGACATTGCTCCTTGATAACATGTCCTCTCCCTGGTTCAATTTGCCCGGTATATGCGCTGCCCTCAGCGAGCGCAGGTTGGGTTGAGCCCACTCTAAGAAGCGCTCTACCAGCATGAAGAGACGCTTCGACGAGAGGCCTCCCTGCCGATTTATGTAGGACACCACAGACATGTTGTCCAATTGGATTAGCACATGGTGCCCCTTCAGGACTGGCAGGAAGAACTGACAGGCTCAACATACTGCTAGCATTTCCAGGCAGTTGATGTGGAAGCCTTTTTCCACCTTCGACAAGTGGCCGAAGGTCGGTATGCCCTCGCACAGCAACCCCCAACCTGAGTTGGAGGCTTTTGTCATGACAACTGTCCTTCTGTGAACCATCCCCTGTTCCATCCAGCGGGAGTTCTTCCAGGGGGTCAGGGCCGATACACAGGCCTGACTCACCCTTATATGCAGGCGTCCGTGATGCCACGCATGGGATGAAACATTCCTTCTTGATGGCACTCAGGCGTTTCATTGCTCGTAAAGGTAAACCATTTGAGCTGCTCTCTGACAGAGGTACCAACTTCATTGGAGGCAATAAAGATCTACTGGAATCCTATAAATCCTTAACCCCTGACCTTCAGGCAGCTCTTGCCAAGCAGAAGATTTCCTTCCAATTTAATCCTCCACACGTGCCCCACTTTGGTGGAACCTGGGAGCGCAAAATACACTCCATCAAAATTGGCCTGGAGACCACCCTTGGTGCTCAAACTGTAAGTGAAGAGGTATTACGCACAGTCATGATTGAAATAGAAGGCATTCTAAATTCCAAGCCCTTAGGCTATGTGTCATCTGACATTGTTGATCCTGACCGTGACCCCTAATTTGCTGCTGATGGGGCGGCATGATGCTTCTCTTCCTCTCGTAACATATCCGGACTCTAAGCTGCACAGTCGCCGTCAATGGCGTCATAGTCAAATCCTTTCTGATAATTTTTGGGCTCATTTCATCAGAAATTACCTCTCCTCTCTTCAGTCCAGACAGAAGTGGCACACCAACAATCCTAACCTACAACCTAACACTGTCGTCTTGATTCTTGATCCTCAACTTCCCCAATCTCAGTGGTCAGTGGGCAAAGTCATCTCCATCCATCCCAGCAAGGATGGCCGTTGTAGGGTTGCTGACGTCCAAGTCAAGGACAGGACATACACAAGGCCCGTTGCCCACCTTGTTCCTCTCCCAGCCTCGATTCCCTCAGATCGCGTCTTTGATAATTCACACTGCGTGATTGTCACTCGCGTGAACGAGCACCGATTTGCCTCCGATGTCGGGCATTTGTCGGCGATTTCACAAAACCTGTCGGCGAGTGAAAATCGGGCTAATATCGTGCAGTGTGAACTCGGCATAAGCTGCACCCTCAAAGCAGTGCCACACTCCCCTTAGCCTGTTCAGTTCCCTGTTAGCCCCAAGCTCCACCCACTCAATCTCAAGCCAATTAGAGTTATCTCACAGACTTTATTAGCTGCACCTGTGTCCACAGCCTACGCTTTTTGTTGCATGTGGTTTCACTGTGCAGAGTACTGAGTTTTACGCCTTTCATTCTGTTTTTCCTGCGTGTGCGTAATTGACCATGTAAGTGCCTTTGTTTGATGCTTAAATATTATTTTGTATGACTTAAGTTTGACCTAAATGTGTTTATTTTCATGCTTGCTCTAGTTCCTGTTTAGGCATGTGCTTTAGTTAATGTGCAGTTGATTGAACATTATGGTTGCCTTGTACCTTATTTAGCACTGTTCTAAAACTGTATATTTGTTCCCCTTTATAGAAACCACACGCACATCTACATGCACAAAAACTCCTTGGATGTACAATAAACTTTCCTATACCTGGTTTGACTAGACTGGACCTGTTCTTACCGACAGCCTCACTGGCTGAAAGCTAGCTACCTAAACATCTACCACCTCCTTAGCATGTTCCTCCTTTTCAGTAATAAACACTTTTATCTCACTTTCGGTATCTGTCATACACTGAAGCAGTTCCAGCGGTTGACGCAGCACGTATGCGCAGTGCGCACCTCTGAGGTATACTAGTCTCGCAAGTTTGTTTGTAGGAGCAAAGGAAGCAAGGTGTCCTTACTTTAGCAAAGGAAAACCAGTCTCCTCTTGGTTTATATCGAAATCCTCTGACATTTTTCTATGCAAATCCTCGGTTTGTACTTCTAATTCATGACCGGAGTTTTGTTTTGTTCTCTCTCCGCATTTGTCACTAATCACGCAACACCAACGTGCTGCGTCATCCGCTGGAACTGCTTCAGTGTATGGCAGTCAGCAGAAGTGAGAGAAAAGCATTTATTACATTTTAAATATGGATATTTTTCTTACAAAAACACATGGATTCGCTACATGGGGCCTTTATTCATCCCCCGGAGCCGTCTGCGGCACGTTTTATGAATGCGCGAGCTTTATTTGACGACTTGTGGACTGTTCAACTGCAACACCCGCTGACTGCAACAATTAGGAATGTGACGTCACGCCGCGTTGAGTTCTGGGAAACTGCTTTGTTTATCCGCCATACTTGCAGGATAGCGCTGCCTTTCCGCTATTGAGTTTAGGGCAGTATCTGATTGTTTGTCGTGATTGTGAAAAATGTCACCAGTGTATGTCATTCATACTGCATCGATAATTGCAATAGGAACTCCGATCATCGTTCTGAGAGAAAAATGGACAATGCGATATGTTTTTTCGCCTTTTCTCTGTGTAAAAAACACCAAGGTAAGGAGGTCGCGGAGAAGACGCCGAATAGTAAATCTGTTAATGTCACTGATTAAACCCACTGACTCTCACTCAAAAGAATCACATTGATGTGTGTTTTTGAAAGTTTAGATTTGGTTGGTTTCATAGTTAACATTACCTTATTTACGAGCATGACTCACTCTCACTAGGCTTGTGAATTAGCAGAACTTGAACAGGGAACTTTCTAAAATGCGTAAAGCTTAATGTACCAAGACAGTGATAAAGACAAAATTGTAAAGCATATACTATGTGCAGATATGCATATAAGATCAAAATGTGAACGCAACGTGTTTATTTACACATTAAGCATTTTCCTCTCATAAAAAGAACGCGCTTAACGCACCGAGACAGTGATATTTAAAGACCACATTCTGTACACACATCTTACTAATAAAGCATAATATGTGTGGAAAAACAGATGAGCCCAAAGTATGAACTTTAGAAATAGCTGTCTT
>NW_015505549.1:921072-923897 GCF_001515645.1 Sinocyclocheilus grahami
CCCCCCCCCCCCCCCCATTTAAAATGCTCTAGACACGCCCCTGCTTGCCTCCCCCTGGCAACTCCTATTTGCTGTAATTTATTTTTTTATTTAAGTTTGATGTTATTCCTTGATTAAAACATTGTGTTATTGTTCTTTGAAGAGAAAAAAAAAAAAAAAAGCCCAAAACCAGCCCAATCGTGTTCTGGGGGGGTAAAATACACGTTTTTTTTTTTGTGAGGTTTCCCTGGCAAAATTTGCATTGCAGGGGCTAAATATCACGTTACTGGGTTCGCTTCAACCTGTGGACATGAAAAACAACCCACGGCAACAGATTTTAAAGTAGCCCAATTCTGAGTGAAAACCGTGGACTTGGCAACACTGAGTGGAGGTGACGTATTTCCTGATCGAGAGTGGAGCTCCACTCTCCCACGGTCTGTAGCCAGACCCATCTCATGTTCAACGCACCACTGTTTCCGTTTAAAAAAAACGTTTTGTCGGGGCTGAACGCAGCCCAGGCGTCACACCGGAGGACATTTTCTGTCACACCATAGGACGTTTCAGCCTTTTTCTGTCAATTAATGGCCTTGCTATACCAAGCTAACCTGTCATTAGCGGTTAGCAAGACACATTTGCATAATTTTCCATGATTATGTAGTTTAACATGCAGTTTTTAATAAAAAAAATATATAATTTAGGGGTGTCACACCAAAGGACAACAAAACGTAATACTTTTGTAGTTGTTCCAAAAAGTTAAATATTTGAAAAATTCTGAGACAAATTTACCATCTGCTCATGTCATGTGCTTGACAGGAGGCTTCAGCACCACGACCATGAATAGGGTCCTTCAACTAATTAGATTTTTCTCTGGAATTGGCCGATTTAAAATCTGGATATGGTGTCACACCAGAGGACATGGTTTTCAGAGACAAAATGTATCAAGTTCCTAGCTTTCAGAAATGTATGGATGAAAAAAATGATTGCCGCTTACTAAAATAGACACTTGTATAATTATGCCGGAGGTATTTTTTAAAACATTTTTATGCTTTTCTTTTTCATTTATAAAAGTTGTAATTTATTGAACCATGCTTGAGACAGTCACACCATAGGACAATTTTGATATTTGGCTCAAAAATGTAAAAAATGAATAACAGTGCAGCTTTGATAACAAAAGGTCCATGTAGGACAAAGAAATGTTTAACCATTTACTGCATTTTAAATAACGAAAATATTAATTATACTTTTTTTTTTATCTTGTGGGACAGTGAAAATGCCATGTCAGGTCAACAACCCATGTATGCCAGTAAAACAGCAACATCTGCTGACGTTGTCAAATGAGCTCAAATGAGCTCTTTGAATATCAAAGTTGTCTTGTCATAAAAAAATCTATGACAAGCATATAATTTTATTTTAGATTTTTTGCATTTTTGGTTTGTGAGAATATAACATCTTATTGTGCAGACTGAAGCTCCTCATCTCATTCTGATACACAATTCTTAAGTTTAAATGCTAACAGAAGTGTAATTTGGTGTGAGGGAAATTATGAAATTTTAATGGAATAAAATGTGTTAAATGGTGCAGAGTGCTTGGTAGCTGGAAGCATTAACACATTTGCCAAATGGATTTGTTAGATTAAATGGCTAAAATGCTGGTCCACATTGCAGCTTATTCTGTTCTGGCCAAGAACTGCACTTAAACCGTTTAGATGTGTGTTTGTGAAATGGACTGGAGAGAGCGGAGAGTTTTGCAATATGTGACGTAACCTCATCAGTTTAACCAATGAGAAATGAACTACAGGGATGAAATCGCTCTTTAATGTGTCCACCACCCTCCTCAGGTATCAGTTGAAGCTGAAAGTCTCAGTGTGAAAATATAAAGGATTTACAAGCCAAAAAGAAATAAATTGGGTAAGAAACAAGTAAATAAATCGCATCTAACCATAATTTGATTTGTTTGTTAGTGGGTGTTAAATAGCAGATCTAGAATCATTTGAATTGGTAGGTTTTCTTGCTTTGTGCACAATTGCAGGCTGTTTTTAAGGCAAATGTTGGTTGCACCCACTATTGATTTGATTTACTTGCTTGTTTGATTTTCAGCATTTGTTTGTCATATGTGACTAAACATTTTCATAGCACTGTAGTTTAAAAGGTATAGGTTGTGGGAGAATTATCAGTGTTTATCACAGCTCACAATTTGATTTCATGATCTCTTTGTGGGTCATACCATCTGTTGGGGTCGTCTTGTTCATACAAAAGTCTCACAGAATAATTACAATATTCACAAAAAGGATGTTTGGTCATCTAAAATTGATATTTCCATCTAGCACACTAAAGCAACATATAAATAACCATCAGATGTGCCCAGATTTTTGCAGAATATTGTAAACACCTTTATTTCCATTATTTTTATTATTATTATTATTATTATTATTATTATTATTATTATTATTATTGTATCCTCACGCTAGCCCCCGGCCTCTGCTCACTGTAGGCCGCGGTGTGTGATGCTGTTTCGTTGTGAAAGCGAAACTACTTTGTTTGGTCTTCCAAAAATGGACACGATTAGAAATTCATGGTTAAGTTGTATTTACAACACTGTTCCAGAACACTTCAACCCAAATATTCAGATATGTGCAGCACATTTTATGGAGGACTGTTTCCTGATCCTGGAAGAGTAGACTACAATGCTGGCTGTTCTGATTTACAGACTGTAAGTACGTCTTTTATATTTAAAGAGATTTTATATATTTAAAGCGAGTTTGAGCAGTGAAGAGTAGGGCTTGTTGTTTGTGATTTCTCCGATCACAAATGCAGACATGGTTTTATGTTTACGTGGCGCGATGCAAT
>NW_015505549.1:924010-924488 GCF_001515645.1 Sinocyclocheilus grahami
CGCTCCGGCCGGGACACGGCATCAACAGTATGGTGAGGGGCACAACATTTCTGTCACGCGCTTGAGGTATTCGGCCAGTCACAATGCGCTTTTTCAGACCGATGAGCTTTGTAAAAATCGATGCGTTTCAGAAAGGCGGGGCATAGAGGAGAAACAATGTACAGTATGTGGAAAATGTGTTTTTTGAACCTTAAACCGCAAAAATGCATTTCATTACACAAAATACTGTTCTTTTTAGCAGCATCATATGACCCCTTTAAGAATAATTTGTCATTGTTTGCCATTTTTACATGTTTACCATTTTAAATTAGAATGTTTATCATGAAGTGAGGGTTCTGTGGATGTAGTTATAACTATAGGAAGATGGCATAATACTTATACAGAACAATAAATTTGTGCATGTCTATCTTTTCTATTAGTGGAGTCATAGCAACTGCATCCATTACTTGATAGTAATTTACAGTGAATTAATATAAAA
>NW_015505549.1:926306-952211 GCF_001515645.1 Sinocyclocheilus grahami
TGGTTAAGTTGTATTTACAACACTGTTCCAGAACACTTCAACCCAAATATTCAGATGTGTGCAGCACATTTTATGGAGGACTGTTTCCTGATCCTGGAAGAGTAGACTACAATGCTGGCTGTTCTGATTTACAGACTGTAAGTACGTCTTTTATATTTAAAGAGATTTTATATATTTAAAGCGAGTTTGAGCAGTGAAGAGTAGGGCTTGTTGTTTGTGATTTCTCCGATCACAAATGCAGACATGGTTTTATGTTTACGTGGCGCGATGCAATGCATAAAAAGACAGTAAAAGTCATTATAATCCATAATTATGTCCCCACTGGATGCAACGAATGCCTCGTTTATAATGGGTTTTCATATTTTTGAATCCTCACTCCGGCCTGACAGGGCATCATCACAATATGGCAAGGGGCATAACATTTCTGTCACACGCTTGAGGTATTCGGCCAGTCACAATGCGCTTTTTCAGACCGATGAGCTTTGTAAAAATCGATGCGTTTCAGAAAGGCGGGGCATAGAGGAGAAACAATGTACAGTATGTGGAAAATGTGTTTTTTGAACCTTAAACCGCAAAAATGCATTTCATTACACAAAATACTGTTCTTTTTAGCAGCATCATATGACCCCTTTAAGAATAATTTGTCATTGTTTGCCATTTTTACATGTTTACCATTTTAAATTAGAATGTTTATCATGAAGTGAGGGTTCTGTGGATGTAGTTATAACTATAGGAAGATGGCATAATACTTATACAGAACAATAAATTTGTGCATGTCTATCTTTTCTATTAGTGGAGTCATAGCAACTGCATCCATTACTTGATAGTAATTTACAGTGAATTAATATAAAAGTGTTTTTGATTGTGCCCAGTAACTGACTAACCTGGAACATGAAATATTTAGCTTTTCTTTTTTCTTTAAAGTGGGTCAAAATATCTTCGAGATGAGCCTTTTGTTACTGGTGTTGATGTGCAAAAGCATCTTGAGAATGAGCTATTTGATTAACAAAGCTCCTCGTGTCTTCTATGTAAATCAACACAATACAAGCCTGCGGGCAGCATTTACTGCTGCTATGTTACACTTTTGTTTCAGTGAGTTTAACATGTTTTCTGTACAGACAGTAGGCTGCTCGCTGTATAGGTTTAAACAGCTTTTTTTCCTTATATGCTAGCATGACGAAACCGTTTACTAGTTGGCATATCAGCACTATATAGGCTATAGTAAAAAATAGCATAAAAAGTGAAAATCTTTAAGATATTAAACATTGCTATTCCATGAGGTTAGCGATGTAGGCTAATTCACATAACTGACTTTTTCATTCTGTTTACGGCACTTTGAGAAACAGGCAAAAATGTAGATAAGGAGAAATTATTCAATGATTTGCTCCGTTTTGCTGAATGTCTGAATGTATTCATCTATTTCAGGGATGGGCAACTGGCAGGCCGTATGTCTTCTAGTACGGCCCGCTGGATTATGTTAGACTCGGATGATCAATTTTAAAACATTTGAAAAGTAAGTCACGTAAATAGGGGGGCGCCGGTCACAAAGTAGTTGTAACACACATGGTTTTAATATTTCCACACATGCTAGCATAACAATGTACAGTATTTATTGGTTACCATATCAACATTATATAGAAAAAGTGTGCCAAAATTCAAAAATCTTTTGAAGAAATCGCTGAACATTTATTTTACCATAGTAAAATTTAAATCTGTTTTTATTAATCATTTTAAAATGAGACAAATCTGCTATTATTTTAATCTCTAATCTGTTATTTATCAGTTTAGATAGTTAGTTAGTTTTTTATTTATTTATTTTTTTTAAATGCGTCGCTAACTAGCAAAAGACAGCAACTGGGCACGTTGTAACACTGCGTTACAATGTGCTATTCTATGACATTAGCGATGTAATTTACACTATTTACTTTAATGAGTTTTTTTTAATGAGAAACAACAAGAAAGCGGTGAATAAAGACTGACAGTCAATTCTTAAAGGGGTCATATGATGTTGCTAAAAAGAACATTATTTGGTTTAATGAAATGTTTATGCGGTTTAAGGTTCAAAAAACGCATTATTTTCCACATACTGTTTCTCCTCTATGCCCCGCCTTTGACTAGCCATGAAGAAGTCTATGCCATGTCATTCAGTATAGGCCTAGTTAAATTTTCACAAATCATGCTATAAACTTTCATAAGAGCACTAGGCAAAGTTATTGTAATTATGTATTGTTGCAATAAACTGATAAAATTATCCACCCTTAAATATAGTAAAGTAGCCCATTAACAAATTGATGCAATAAATAGGGTATGGTTTAAAAATAATCATTCCTCCAAAACAGAGAAAATATTTTTCACAAACATCTACATGTCTGTCTCCTTTAAAGTGTTTGTAGTGTATATAATGAGTTGTATTTGTAGGGGTTATTATAACACAATTCTTTAACATCAACCCGGACCTCACTAATTTTCAAAGTCTGGGTACGGCCATAGGCGCCAGCACCTGTCAAGGGGCGCGGAGCATCAGTTAATTCAGAGGCATACCCTCCAGTAGCCTACTTATGAATACGAGCTAGCAAATCTTTAGCCATCCACTAGGGGGCAATCTGATTAGTCCCACTGCTAATCAGTCGACAGTTAGAGCTAATGATGGGAAGTTCGGCTCTTTTCAAAGATTCTGCTATTTTGGCTCGGCTCCCTTAGAAGAACCGGCTCTTACGGCTCCCACATGGCTCTTTATTTAGTATCACCCTGAGCCTTCTATTTTTAGCCCAATTTAGCAAGTTTGAATGGTTTGTGTTGGTAAGCAATTTTTTTTATTCAGTGTTTTCATAAAAGCCTTATTTTACTATTTAACATTTTAATAAAACTTTAACACTTTAGTCTTTAGTGCAGGTTGGCATTCAGAAATATCAGATGCCTCAGCTTGGATGTGCTGATGCGATTTCTCCTCTCGGTGATCATTTGTCCTGTTTTTGAGAAGACAACAATGCAGTGTCTTCCTACCTTAACCAACGCGCTTGCATTTAAATCTGGCTCCCCTGTCCCTCAATGTCACTCTGTGTACTTGGCCTCTGTGTACTCTGTGCTGCACTGTGCACACAACTGAAGCGCACAAACAAAGCCATCTCAGACAGCAGGTGCACACCAATGGCTGTCTTGACGAGTATCCTCGTAAGCACAGTCAGTCTTAAGTGAACATAATTGCAGTAAAGAAAATATCGAATGTAGATCAGTATAATGGATCCATGCATTTGTTAATAGTGTTAATCAAAAAGAACAAAAGAAAAACCATGCGCTGCTCTTAAGTAATGTCTGTAGTTTTAATGGATATTTGTGTATGTTAATTTTAAACAAATTTGGTGTGAATGCAGTAATCGGTGTGGGGAGGGGGGTGCTTGGGGGGGGGCGTAAGTGAAATTAGACAAACTTGGGGGGGCACATGTCCGAAAAGTTTGAAAACTCCTGTTCTAACGTAAACATTTATTAACAGTAGCAAATAAGAAATGAAAAACTGACCATGAAAGCAGTCAAGATGGTAAACAAATTATAATTTTACCAAGTTCAAGGGGTTTAGATTGTTTGGAAATCTGTATTTGTTTTAAATCGCCATCACACCACTGCTCACAAACAACGGGGACGTAGCACTTGCCTCAAATATCAAAGGTAAAAAATGCATAGACTAGTAAACAAAACCTATTTGCGAAATGCATGACAGAAATGTTTGAACTGAACTGTGGGTTCCTGTTCTTAGGGCTTCCGTGGGTCCTCAGTTTAACTGTTTAAATTATGAAAACTCTTAAATGGCACAAGTCTTAATTATAAATGGTCTTAAATTTGGGGATGGAAAGACAAGAATTGCTATGTAGATTAATGTGTCGATTAAACTTCAAAAGGCTATGATTTTGCTGAATAAACTCAAGCACAGCACGCTTCAAAATCAGGCACTGCTGCTTTGTGTACTGCCGTTACCAGGGAACTGCTGTTAGGCTACTGCTGTTCTGAAAGCGAAACCTGCTGGCAGAGAATGAATTTGCATTTTCAGTAAGCCCGTCTGCTATTTTTGCTACATATTTTTAAATGTGAACCAGTGGATCGACAAGAAGCTAATGCATTATAAAGATATTTTAAAAAATGAAGACACTAAGGTAGGCCTATATGTAATTTAATATAATAATTGATTGATAATTGTTTAAATTAATATAATAATTCATACTTTTGACTCATTAATTTTCTTTAAAAAATGTTTAAAGACTGAAACGTGAAGTTTGTCTTAAAAAGGTCTTTTAAAGGTCTTAAAAATCCTGCAGATACCCGGTTATACTATGGTACCATTTGGAGTAAATATTTTTTGAATAAGCCCTTTTTAACTGTCCTCTTACATTGTTTTGAGAATGCTCTGTAGGCCACTAATAAAAAGTAAGACCTCTGTCCATTTGTTTGTTGCAAATTTACAGACAATGCAATTAAGATGTTTACATTTGCTTGTTGGGGTACTATTGCTGTCAACTGACAACAAAGTTTCCCTTCTGAATTAGCATAACTGCACAAGTTTTATGGTTAATATCTTTAAAAACAAATTACATTAATTATACTTTGATTTCCTTCAATAAAAAGTAAATTGAGTAAGACGATGGAAAAGTTGTGTAGACGTGGATTAGTAATCTGGCCCCTTGGTATAAATGAGAAAAAAATTCTGGCCCTCGTCACTATCAAAGTTGCCCATCCCTGATCTATTTGCCCGCATTGTTTTAACCTATAGCTATAGCTGTGCATAGTCAAATTCCAAAATGAGATTATTTTTCAATTTTAATTAAAAATGTTATTGATAAAAAATATTGTTTGTCTATTTTAATTAGATTAGCTAAAATGTTACAACTGTGGGCATTCACATTTCACTTACATTCTTTTGGGGTAAATAATTATTATTATTATTTTTATTTTTATTTATTTTTTTAAGTATACACTGTATTAATGAAACAAGACCACATATTTTTACAAGACATGTGTGAAATTAATGTAAAACAAACAAATAAATACTCTGAACCCCAGGTGGATTTACACAAACTGAGAAAGCTAAAAAGCTTTAGGTTATGTCCCATTTTCCCCTGCAGTACAGAAAGTTTTAACTGTCATTGATTTAGGTAATAAGAAAACTCTTGACTGCTTATGTCTTTTATTTGTAATAATTAATCACAGCTGTATTATATACAATATGCCTTTGTAAGTTTATAGTATTGTGGGAAGTTAAATAACTCAGGGGTGCTCTTTTTGATATCATTAGCATGTATTATCCAAAGTAACTTACACTGCTTTCAGAGTATTTGATCAGTTCATACATTTCCTGGGTATCAAATCCATGACCTTGGTGTTTCTAGTGCTATGATACTGTTAAGTTGCTACTGCCTAAGCTACAGGAACTTAAGGCTAAAATCAAGGCTACTAGCTACTGTATGTAGCCACCTCATGTTTGCAGTTTAAGCTTTTACGTCTACTTACAAAATTGTGATACTGAAAATGTATGATGTGTTTGATCATCTCTTAGAATACACCAGTGAGAATCTGTGTGAGCTGTCATGGATGGGAATCTGTTTGTGCTGCTTCTGCTGTCAGGTTGGTGTGATAATTTGTATCTGTTTATGATGATGTGTTCACATATAGGTGGTGCAACATGTTGATTTTAACAGGGCTCTTCTGGAGCAGTTCTGGTCTTTCTCGTCCGTACCACTATATAAATGCAGCAATGTCGTGGCCAGAGGCTCAGAGTTACTGCAGAGAAAGATTCACTGATCTGGCTACTGTAGACAGCATGGATGATGTGAACAGGCTGGTAAATAAAGTGGATGCTGGATACAGTGGATCAGTGTGGATTGGACTGAAGAGGGGGACACAGAAACAATGGAGTTGGTCTAATGGAGAAAACACAACTTCTCAGTACTACAACTGGGCTTCAGGACAGCCAAATTGGGATGGAGATTGTGTAGTTATATTTTCTGGATTTTGGCATAATATGTCATGTAGCTATAAGCGATATTTTGTGTGCTATAGTGAGTTCCCTGTTATTTTAAATTTATTATTGTGCCATTTAACTGAGAAAGAAGAGCTGAGAACAGATACCTTCTTTGTGTTCTTCAATAGAAAATGATGGATACTTCTTCATACAGAATGCTAAAATCTGGACAGATGCTCGGAACTACTGCAGACAGTATTACACAGACCTAGCCACCATCCACAACTCAGAGGAAAATGACCAGGTAATTATGAAAGTTTTATCTGGATGGTACATCTGGTTTGGTCTGTTTCTGGACTCTTGGGAATGGTCTGATCAGTGGGATCTGAGGTTCAGACACTGGGCAGCAGGTCAACCATTGATGAGTTCAGGATCTGGTGACTGTGTTGGCATGTCAACAACTGATTCTGGCAGATGGGCTCACTACAGCTGTGATCTACAGCAGCCTTTTATCTGCTATGGAGGTGAGTTTCTCCAGTTAACCGAATTAAATTATTCAAATGGTTTGTAGATCACTCTTACAACAGACATCACAAACAACTGAAATATGTTTCCTTCGTTGATGTATCTTCTATGTTGGGCATAACTTCACGTTTCTTGTCATTTCTCTAGATGACAAGAGAAAACAAATTGTGAGACTGAAAGTGACCTGTAAGGGAAAATGTGCATTGAATGATCCTTCACTACAGACGGCCATTCTGAATGAGGTTTGTATCTGCCTTAAACAGTGTTCAGTGTCAAATTCTAGTGCAACAACACAATTTGCCAAGTATATGCACTCAATGAAACGGCTGAAGAAGAATGCATTAAATTACCTTAAACCCAACAAGCATCACTCATATCAGCATCATCATTATTGCTGGTTGTGTTGTTATTTAGGGCTAAATATGATATGACATGATTTGTCAGGTTTTATTTAATTCTTTCTTGCTGGTCTTCCAGATAAGTGAAAAGCTGAAGAACATGAGGTTGGAGAGTGACAGCAAAATAAGCTGGAGAAAGGGGGGAGATGGAGAGGCGTTTCATCAGGAGAACAGCCATATAGTGAATTTGGATAATAAATGTAATGGGCATCCGTAATGTATTTTTTTAAAACTTAAATACGGTTTAAAAAAAATATCAAGTAATGTTACTATATTGTTTTGAGGAACTGGAAAATAGTAGTAGTAGTACAATACAATATTAACAAAATTAATGAATGTAGCCTAACATTAGCTAGAAATATTCGCATTCTTACAAGACTATAGGCTACTTTTCTTTCAACAAATTCAATTGAATGATTTTCCTACAATTCCATTAATTAAATTTTCCTTTTAATACTGTTGTTTAAATTCACTGATTTTTTTTTAACAGTACTTAGGGTCTAGTATACGCAGAGAAGATTTTGAGATAATGTATACTGTATGTATATGTATATGCTCTTATTTAATAAGTAAAATTAGTGCTTTATTGTTCCTGTTTTAAGATTACTCCTATATGTCAGAATTTCAATTGTAAAAATACAGCACTCTTTTGTTTTATATTTGTTACATGTAAAACAATTTAAAGGGATTAAAGTAGTTTATTTATAAAGTAGTCCATTCTGTAGTTTATTTACTTGTGTGCTTTGTATCCTTGCCTTGTTGCATCACCCAACCTCTCTAAAGCTAAAGACATGAACTGCAGTCCTGACATTCTTCTGTAAATTGTTTTGATATGCTTTAGAATGTGTTGTTCCTTCAGCAATTGCATGGTGTCCAGGCCCTGAGGCATCAAAGTATCACTAAATCATGACGCTCCGTCCACCATGCTTCACAGCAGAGATGAGGGCTTGAAGCTGATTTGCAGTTGCTAAAAGCATGGTACATTTGTGCTAAAAGTTCAACTTTTGTCTTAACTGTCCATAGAAAATTTTCCCAGAAGCATTGTGGACCATCCAGGCAGTTTTGGGCAAACATCAGACATACCCTTGTGTTTCAGTGTTTTGTTCATAGTGGACTTTTCTGAATGGTCTTTTCCTCTTATTAGGTTCTTTCTCACGTCTTTCAGGATTACCTGTAATGTTTTAGGAGTGATCTTTGCAGAACAGCCACAGTCCAGAATTTTCTACATTTGTAGTGTATGAGAAATGAATGGTTTAAATTTAGTCCACAAGTTTTTACGCATATCTTATTTCTTATCCTCTCACTGAAGTAGGCCTACTTACAGTACAACTCAGGAGTCCATGAAATCCTTTGTCTTTGTTTATTTATCAAAATCAGTAAGGTGTCACATTCCTTAAAATCTTCTTACAATATAATCCACATGCTTTACAGTAACTTATTTGTTGACTTTCTTTTGACGAATACGGTGGCCGAGAGAGCTCAACACATGCAAATAGGAAAAACACCAGCAAACTAAAGGGGTGGTCAACCAGCTATTTCAGAAGGATTCATTGTGTTTTTGGGGTGCACTGTAACGTGTGTTCATGCTTCTATAAAATCACATAAATTTTTACATATTTTACCTTTTTTCTACACTGCTTATTTCGTTCTCCTAAACACAGTTCCTGGTTCTATGAAGCCCCTCCCTCAGAAATACGCAATAGGCTCAGATTGGTTAGCTGGCCCAGTGTGTTGTGATTTGCTAACCCAGGGGCTTAGCTCACGCGGGGGACATGATCTGCAGCCACTTTTAATATCACATAAATTCGTCCCCCACACTTTTTCAGACAAGTGTGTTTGCATAGAGGTTTCCAAGTGCTGGTGTGAATAAATATAGATTTTAATTCAAAAAGACAGGATAGTCTGTGCATGACCTGATGTTTTATTCCGACCCAGAATAATGCAAGATGAACATCACGGAAAGCAAATCACATGCAGTGTATGTCTCAGTCATACTCGAAGCCGGTGGGTGCTCTCGTGCAGAAAGTTGTACCAGGAAATCCCTAATATGGACAAAAGTGCCTATGGCTGTATAAAAACAGTTGTTTACTTTTCACAGAAAAAATAAACGTTTGGAAACATGAAGACATTAAACATGCGACAATATATGGTTTATTTGCGTTTTTCAAGTCATCTCCAGGTAATAAATAAAGCATATGAACCATGCAGTGCTAATTGACATAGCATTCATTACAGTATAGAAACTATTCTGCCCTATTATATGATAGATTAAAAAAAATAGTTTGTAGTATATAAACAAATCATTATTATTGGTTATTTTCCAGCAGTGTATCTGATTTCTTAGACAAATAAAAGCTAAGAGAAATATTAAAGTTGACTATACACTTCCAGTCAGAAGTTTTTGAACAGTAAGATGTTTAATCTTTTTAAAGAATCTCTTCTGTTCATCATTTTATTTGATTCAAAGTACAGCAAAACAGTAAAAATTTTAAATATTTTTACTATCTAAAATAACTGTTTTCTATTTAAATATATATTTAAAAATGTAATTTATTCCTGTGATTTCAAAGCTACATTTTTAGCATCATTACTCCAGTCACATGATCCTTCAGAAATCATTATAATATTCTGATTTGCTGCTCAAAAAAAAAAAAATTATGATGTTGAAAAAAGCTGTAGATTTTTTTAATTGTTTAATTCTTTTAATTCAGTTCAGAAGAACAGCATTTATCTGAAATAGAAATGTTTTGTAACATTATAAATGTCTTTATGATCACTTTTGATCAATCTAAAGCATCCTTGCTAAATAAAAGTATTAATTTCTATAATTTTTCCAAATTAAAAAAAAAAATTTAAATTATACTGACTGAAGATAAATGCTGATCTTTGGATCTTTCTACATTTGGAAATGTACTCAACTGTTTTAAATATTGATAATAATAATGATTAAAAAAGGTTTCTTGAGCTGCAAATCAGCATAGTAGAATGATTTCTGAAGGATCATGAGACACTGAAGACTGACGTAATGATGCTGAAAATTCAGCTTTGATCACAGCAATAAATTACATTTTAAAATATATTCACATAATATATTTGTTACAGAAGTATACTCGGAACACAGAGAAATGGGTAAGTATGAGTTATTGACAACAACTGAGCTCAGCAGGTAATCAGGAGGTTAGACTTTTAATGGTACTGGAGCCGAGAGGACGTGGGGTAATATGAAAGTCTCTATACAGGACCAGGAGATCGGGAAGGAGCCGAAGACCAGAGGCACGGAGACAATGGAGTACTCGGACGAGGAGAACACGCTGGGGAAACAACAGGAGGTGAGTTCAGGTACAGACACTTTGTTAAAGAAAATAGCAATGAAGCTACTGGCATTTAGTCCTTTACGTGTAAACGAGACCGAGAATATTCACATAGAAAACAGTTATTTTAAATAGTAAAAATATTTCACAACATTACTGCTTTTGCTGTACTTTGGATCAAATAAAGGCAGGCTTTGTGAACATAAGAGACATCTTTAAAAACATTAAGAATCCTACTGTTCAAAAACTTTTGACTGGTAGATTTTATATATATATATATATATATACCTGAGTTAAATATATGAGTGTCACAGCAAAGGGTCTGAATACTTAGGACCATGTGATATTTCAGTTTTTCTTTTTTAATAAATCTGCAAAAATGTCAACAGTTCTGTGTTTTTCTGTCAATATGGGGTGCTGTGTGTACATTAATGAGGAAAAAAAATTAACTTAAATGATTTTAGCAAATGGCAGCAATATAACAAAGAGTGAAAAATTTAAGGGGGTCTGAATACTTTCCGTACCCACTGCAAATTCGAGGTCATACTAAAATGGAGTCAGATTAGATAATAAAATGGAGTCAGATAAGAATTGAATTTAAAATTTAATAACTTTGTGCGCTGAAAAGACCGAACATGCAAGAAACCTTCATCCACCACTGGATACCTTCCTCGGGCCAAGTGCGTGGACCTTACACACATTACAACAATATTTAAAAATATCCTCTTATCCACAAGCTTCCAATACCACTCTCTTTATGATGCATTTAAATTCACTAATAGACACAAATTTATCTAGTTTTAGATCTTTTTGCAAATGATTCCATGCCCAGGGTGCGTAATATGAAAACGCAGTTTTCCCCAGTTCTGTGCAAACTCGAGGTACGTTAAAAAGCAAACACTTGGAAGAGCGTAGCTGGTAATTGCCAGAACAAAGACAAAGAAGAGTATAGGGGTAAGCTGGAAGTTTACCTAACATCACTTTATAGATAAAAATGTACCAGTGCTGTTTTCTACATATAGCTAGTGATGTCCAGCCCACCATCTCAAAATGCAATGATGAGTACAGGATTTTGCATTTGTAATAAAACGTAAGGAAGCATGGTACACTGAATCAAGTCTCGTTAAGATAGAAGAAGCCGCATGCATGTATAATATATCCCCATAATCAAGCACAGTTAGAAAGGTAGCTTCTACAAGTTTCTTTTTGGCATTAAAAGTAAAATTTGTTTTATTTCTAAAATAAAAGCCAAGCTTCACTTTGAGCTTCCTGATTAGATTAGCCATATGTACATTGACTAAAAATGTATCTTCAATCCAAATGCCCAAGTACTTGTAAGAAGTTACTCTTTCAATACTTTTACCATCAGATGTAAAAATACTAAGATTATCAAGTACTTGTGACTAATATTTAGGAAAAAACGGCATGGAGAATGAAATGATTGTTAGAATTGTTATTTTGTATATGTTAGTATTTGTGTTAGGCTATAGTGTCAAGTTATCTTCAAAATTACTTTTTTTTACCCAAGATGCTTTGTCCAATGATGAGATGAGACATGCAGAACATCTCAGGTTATGCATGTAACCATGGCTCCCCGAAGGGAACGATACGCTGCGTCGAAACGCTTCGGGAACACCTTCAGCGTGACCACGCTCTGAATCACATGTGTAATCAGTCCAATGGAAGGGCAAGACGTCATGGGTGGGGTGAGGAAATTACCAGGAAGCTTAAAAGCATGTGCGGTGGAACCGGCTTCAGCTTCTGGGAATGAAGCAAGCGCTTGCAGGGATGCCGGAAGTATGGCACCAAGACGCAGCGTCTCGTTCCCTTCGGGGAACCATGGTTACATGCGTAACCTGAGACATTCCCTTTCAGGAACTCGAGCTGCATCGAAACGCTTCGGGAACGAGAATGCCCACACCGCCAGACTTACAAGTCCCTGCCTAGTGTGGTAGAGCACAACTAAAGTGAGAGAAGGAGCCAGGAGTGGTGCAGAATGCAAGTAGACACCTGGCCAACTTCAGAAGGAGTGAGCCTTGACCCCCAAAAGACAGGGGAGATCAGAGGACTCAAGGCTTTGGAATAGCATCCTAATCCACCGCTTAGCATAAGTTTCTCTGGCCGGAGGCCTCAGCCTCAGCGCACCGAGGAGGAAACATGTAATCGGGGGTGTCTGCCCACTGACTGGCCACCGAGAGGGGCATGGTAGGCCGCAATGGCCGCCACGTAGACCTTCAGGATGGAGTGGGTCAACCCTGTGGAGAGAAGGGCCTGCAGGAACTCCAGAACTGTACCAACTGGGCAGTTGACTGGGTCGAGCTGGCGGTCTCCGCACCAAGAAGTGAAAAGTTTCCACGTCAGGGCATACAGTTTCCTCGTGGAGGGAGCTCTGGATTGGAGGATGGTCTCAACAACCTCGGTTGAGAGACCGGAAGCTACGAGCTGTGCCCCCTCAGGGGCCACACCCATAACTTCCACAACTCCGGGCGGGGGTGGAATATCATGCCCTCCATCTGTGAAAGGAGGTCCCTCCTGACGGGAATCTCAATGGAGAGCCATCGAGGAGGGAAATCAGGTCAGAGAACCATACTTGGCCTGGCCACAACGGGGCTACTAACAGCAGCCAGACTCCATCCCGGCACACTCTCTCCAGAACTCCCGGGAGCAGAGCAATCGGGGGAAAAGCGTACAGATGAAACCTCGGCCACGTCTGTACTATGGCATCCAGCCCCAGTGGAACTGGATGAGTCAGAGAGTACCAGAGGGGACAGTGCGATCAGGACAGTGCTGAGTTGCGACCAGGTCCACCTGACCCTGGCCAAAACTCTCCGTACCCCGGGCCTCGGCCCCTGCCTCGACAGGATGTCGGCTCCCATAATGAGAAGCCCAGGAATGTGAACTGCTCTCAGCGAGAGGAGTTCGCCCTGGGACCACACAAGGATCTGGTGTGCCTGCCTTTAAAGGGGGCGAGAACGCAGACCTCCCTGGTGGTTGATATAAGAGACTGCCGCTGTTTCGCCGGTGCGCACTGACACATGGCGACCTCTTAGGTCCGGGAGAACGTGTTTCAACTTTGCTAGAAACACGGCCAGCATCTCCAGGCAGTTGAAGTGCCACGTGAGATGGCGGCCGCTCCACAGACCGCGAGTCGAGCGGCCACTCATGACCGCTCCTCAACCGGTGAGGGGCGCGTTCGTCGCTAGCATTACGCAGCGACAAGGAGCTCCCAGCACCAAGCCCTGAGTCAAGAACCAAGGTTTCCTTCACATGTCTAAGGCACGAAGGCACCTCCGTGTGACCTTGAGCATGCGAAGCAGGTTTCCCTTCGGGGAGAACCCCTTGGTCTTTAGCCACCACTGTAGGGGTCTCATGTACAGCAGGCCAAGAGGTATCACGTTGGACACAGCTGCCATCAGACACAGCAGTCTCTGAAACTGCTTGATGGTGAGTGACTGTCCTTCTCTCATTCTCTTGACTGCCGTGAGGATCGACTCGATCCGAGCAGGGAACAGACGTGCCTGCATTTTGGTCGAATCCCACACCACGCCCAGATAAGTGGTCCTCTGTAATGGAGAAAGCACATTTTTCTTGGTGCTTAATCTTAACCCCAACTCTTTCATGTGAGCGAGAACAACATCTCGATGCCGAACCGCTGTCTGCTCTGAAAGAGATAATATCAACAAATCGTCGATGTAGTTGAGTATGCGGATGCCCTGGAGTCGCAGAGGAGCCAGAGCAGCATCCACACACTTGGTGAAAGTGTGGGGTGAGAGTGCAAGGCCGAAAGGAAGAACCCGATATTGGTAAGCTTTGCCCCCAAAGCAAACCTCAGGAACTTCCTGTGATGAGGAAGGATGGAGATATGGAAGTATACGTCGTTTAGATCGATCGTGACAAATCAGTCCTCGGACCTGATCTGAGACACGATTTGTTTGAGTGTGAACTTCAGTTGCATGATTGAGCGGTTCAACAGACGGAGATCTAAAATGGGACGCAACCCTCCATCCTTCTTCAGAAACAATGAAGAACCGGCTGTAGAACCCGGATTCTCTTTCATGAGGAGGGACTACCTCGATGGCCTCCTTCCTCAAGAGAGTGTTTACTTCTCGTTGCATTACCAGAGCCTGCTCAGGACCCACCAAAGTGGGGATAACCCCGTTGAACTGAGGCGGAGGAGAACCAACTGGATTCTGTAGCCTCTCTCTACAGTGTGAAGGACCCACTGAGACACATTTGGCAGTAGTTTCCACGCTGCCAAATAGTCTACTTAAGGGAATCAGTCTCTCGAGACTGACCTCTGGTGTAACCAGAGCGGCTAGCTCGGTGCCCTGAAGCGGCAGACCGACAGGGGACGGCCGTACTAGCTGCTCTAGAGACATCTGTGGAGGTCGCGAGCCTCTTAGTACTGCTACGTTTCCGGGGCGGTAACTGAGAGAAGCGCTCGCCGGAGACCGCTGCGCCCTGGAACACCTGTAGGGTTGGCAGACTAATCTCCTGAAGGCACTGAGGAGAGATGGGCACCATGTAATGCGGTGTACACCGCTCTTCCGCAGAGGGGCCTGCCCTCCGAGGTCCTGAGTCACAGCATCAGGACTCTCATAGCTGAAGTCTCCTATTGAAAACGACGGCCCTCAGACCCACGTCGTCTGCTCGGAAGACGAGACCAGAGCTTGCTCGGGGCAGGACCCAATGAAGCACGCTTGGCAGGGGCTCCTACACCACCAGTTGACCTCCTAAGGGAACCAGTCTCACAAGACTGGCCTCTGGTGCACCTAGAGCAGCTAGCTCGTGCCCTGAAGCGGCGGACCGGCAGGGACGGCTGTACTAGCTGCTCTAGAGACCTCCGTGGAGGTCGCAAGCCTCTTAGTACCGCTACGTTTCTGGGCGGTAACTGAGAGAAGCGCTCGCCAGAGATCGCTGTGCCCTGGAACACCGGCAGGGTTGGCAGACCGATCTCCTGATGGCACTGAGAAGAGACGGGCACCGTGTAATGCGGTGTACACCACTCTTACCCAGAGGGAGCTGGCCCTCAAAAAGTTCTAGGACTTAGGCATCAGGACGTTTAAGAAGAAGATTATCCAGCGAGAATGACGGTCCGCAGAACCGCCTTCCGCTAGAAGCCTTCAGCCTGGGAGCGCCACTCTGACTCTAGACTCTGTAGAGTACAAGAAGTGACGCCCCCAGAATGAGGAGCTGGAACTCAGTAGGTTGGGACTGCTCCCGCCCAGCAGCCCCTGCTGACCACCTCAACCTCCTCGGAGGAAGAGACTAAACGCGTGCTCTCACTCGAAAAAATTTTATCCCAAGAGCCCCTGTATATCTAACTTCTCATAGTCAGATAAATACTTCATTTTTTTCCTCAGAATTAAATGCAGTCAAACAGCCAGATGAGTAAATACGGTCTGGTGTGGTAAGATTCACATCAAAAACAGAAATGATGTAATATACGCATTGCCTCGGCAGCGTGCGAGCCGCTCAGTCACACAAACAATATCAATCTCCTCGGAGAAAGATGGCTGCAGCAGCGAACTCTCACTCAGAGGGGGAAGAAACTGCAGCACGGGCTTCCAAGCCTCGAGAACAAGCGCTAGATCTAGGGAATGCGGGTTAGTGCGGTCTCCAACCCGTCTGCCAGATCATGTGCGATCACCGCGATCTCAGTCACCGCAATGCCTCAGCAGCAGCGGGACCGCAATCACAAGATAACAGGCCCGGACACACTCCTCGGAGCGTGCCCGGTGAGAGCGGAGCGCTTAACAGCGGGAAAAGCACAATCAGCCCCCCGAGAGCCGACTGCGCGAGCTCCGCTCCCCATTAATGCTGCTCATAATATTAGGCATAAAATGCTTGTGTAACTGATGCTTGTGCAACTTGCGAGCTCTTCGACGCCCTCCGTATCAATCTCCTCGGAGAAAGACAGGCGAAGCGTTGCGCCCTCTCACCGGGGGGGGGGAGGACCACAGTGTGGGCTTCCAAAAGCCTGGGAGCGGGCTCCGGATCTGGTGGTTGAGGAAGAAGATAGGGACTTAGGGATAGGGACGGATCCATATGCGAAACCCACAAGCACAGCCGCCACTCCGCCTTTCTTTTTTCTTTCTGCGAGCAGGGAGAAACACACAGCCCGAACGCTGCCTGCTCTCACCCAAAACTTCTCTTTAACTGAAGCTTTGACATAATGGAGCTTATCAGTGGACAAACAACACTAAATAAGACACACACACAGAACGCTTGCTGAATGACAGAAAGCTGACGCTGGTTCCACCGCACGTGCTTTTAAGCTTCCTAGTCGTTACATCACCCTGCCCGTAATGACTCGCCCTTCCATTGGACTGATTACACATATGATTCGACGCAGCTTGAGTTCCTGAAGGGGAAATGAAAATCTGTGTGTGTGTGTGTGTGTGTGTGTGTGTGTGTGTGTGTGTGTCTGTTACACATGTGTGAAGCCAAAAGTCAGACTAAACCTCAGCATCTCATTCTTATGCTCATTCTGAATTTACATGTTAATAGAAGTGTAATTTGGGGTGTTCAGGTGGGTCAGACTCTGATTCAGAGTTTCTATAGTGGTTTACTTTAGTTCCAGGCTAATATGAAGGAATCTGTGTCAATTTCACATTTAATTACAATACAAAGAAACAACAAGTAGTACATTGAAATAAACATGACATTTTGGAAGAGGAATAGAAAGAATGAAATAGTACTTGCTTGTAAAATGTACTCCAGTAAATAAAGAGTTTGAACATCCTTTATTTCACACAGAATCTGTGCACTTTTTCAAAGATTTGCCAACACTAACCTGGACAGATTACATTTACATTTACATTTATTCATTATACTGACTTATCCAAGTTACTTACAAATGAAGAACATCACAAGCAATTTGTTATAACAACCAACAATATTAATAGTACAGCAACTCTTTAATCCTGTAACTCAGTCAGTAGATCATGTCACTAACAACAACAAAGTCATGGGTTTGATTCCCAGGGAACGCATGAACTGGTCATTCTGTGCAGGTCTGGGTAGATTACATTCAACATGATGTCTTTCAAAGACTGTATGTGCCAGTTTTAGACAATGATGATTTTTAAAAGAGAGAAGAGGGGGACACAGAAACACTGGGGTTGGTCTAATGGAGAAAACACAACTTCTCAGTACTATAACTGGGATTCAGGACAGCCAGATGGAGATGGAGAATGTTTAGTTACTTATTCCGGGGCTTGGCATGATGCGCGATGTAGCCTTTTACTATATTTTACATGCTATACGGGTGAGTTCTTGTAAAATTATGAATGTTTAGTTTAGCTGGGAAAGAAGAGCTTCAAACTGCTTCAAAAAAAATTCTCAGTAGGAAATATTTCATACCTAATAAAAACTAGCAAAAACTGGACTGATGCTCAGAGCTACTGTAGACAGTATTACACAGACCTGCCCACCATCCACAACTCTGCAGAAAATGACTACATATCTAAGATGCTTTCTCCTGGATGGTTTGTCTGGCTTGATCTGTTCCTGAACTCTTGGGAATGGTATGATAAATGGATCCTCTTCTTCAGAAACTGGGCAGCAGGTCAACCATCCCAGAGTTCAGGATCTAGTGACTGTGTTGGCATGTCAAGAACCGATTCTGGCAGATGGGCTCACTACAGTTGTGATCTAGAGTAGCCTTTTATCTGCCATGGAGGTAAGCATCTAACAAATGTTAGACAGAATTCTGTTCTATTATTTTGTTTGTGAATTACTGTATTTAACAGTGATTGTATTTACCAACACAACAATATGATGATAACTATAAAAAATTAATTACCCTAGAGAAAGCGAGCAAAGAATGCTTCCTTTATAATCATTATATCAAGTTCTAAACAACCTGATCTCATGTAAAGTCAAGTCACCTTTATTTATATAAATTGTGTCCTAGCAGCCTTATCTCCCGGATATGATGTCAAGGCTTTGCGTAACAAACATAGGCCCCGTCCACATGGAGATGTGTTTAGCTGTATGCATTTTGTATTGCATAGGCGTTTCGTCCAGATGGATCTGGCGTTTTGGGAGAGTGAAACAGATATTTTTTTTAAACGGGTCTCAGGGTGGATAAATCTGAAAACGCCACCCTTGCGTTTTCGTGTGGACAACGAATCCATATATTTTCTGAAACGATGACGTCATCAGCCCACTTCTCGCCCCTAGTCAGACACCGCAACGTCATGTAAAAGCAACAAAAACATGAACAACATTGAGCGAGTATCTTTTTAATTACTAACATTAACACCGATTAATAAATGTATTGTTCCATGTTCGTTTGTATACCACGTGCAAGGTGGGCGATATGACCCAGCACCCAAAATACTATCAAAACACTCCAACGCAGCCTCCATTCGTCGCGAAAGATGGATAAAAAGTTGCATAGGAAACAAAAACTGATATACAACCCCGCCAAATCACAGAGATGCCGATTTGCATGGGAATAATATTATCACAGGACCTCGGTGTTCTGCTAAATATAGTAGGTCATTTGCAGGGGAATTTTTACTTTCCAAATTACAGACATGGCCGATTCGCACGAGATTAAGATCACAGACAACCTCCTCAATTATTACAAATGACTACAGGTCACCAGGTAATACGAATAGGGCTTTAGTCAGAGGGCCAATTCTTCTCTGACCAGACGAAACCAGCATGGTGGGGTTTAATTCCAGACTGCAACACAAGTCAGATTGAGCAGAGGACTTGTCTGGTTCTTGTGGTCTTTGCCGATGACCGTCTAGGTGACAGGGTCTTAGCAGAGGATCTGTCTCTAGGGTAGGGGTGGGCGCTATATCGGTATGAACGGGACTACCAGTATTATGTTGTTCCATGATATGGATTTTGCTATACCGTGGATTCCGTTATATACAGTGTTCGAACTATACCGTGGAATTTGGGGGAGCCCACATGTTTTTTTTTTATAACGGACGGTGGGGGGGAGGGTATCTTTATTGAAGTGAATTAGGTTTAAATCGCCGTCATGCATGATTGAATGATATTTTTGCAATTTTACACATAATAATCCACGATGATCACATTACACAAAACTGAAATTGCACGTCAAAATAACACAGTCAATATTTTTTGAGACCCCCCAAAATTTCACAAATCAGGTTTTCAGGGGAGCCCATGTCTTATTAAGGGGAGCCGAGCTCCCCCTAGCTCCCCCGTAGTTCGCACCCTGGTTATATATTCATGAATTCAAATTTTGCATTTATATAGTTTTGTTCAATTTGGTACGCTTTGCAAATTTGAACACAAATGACAATAAAGAGTCAAGGCTGAACGTTTTTGTCCTCTGTGTGCAACGAGGTACAACACAGGCATTAGTAATCAAACACACAGAGCATCGTAACAGACCAAATTAATAGAGCACAAATCGCCTACTCCAGTGGTTCCCAAACTGAGGGATCCTGTACAGTCAGCAGATTATTTTGCAAAAGAAACCTCTGCAGGGTGATAAAGACTACACTGCGTAATTTTAAAGTCAATAATTTAATGCTAAATATTAATTTGACATATTTAAAATACCTCAATTTGACTCGCAGTACCCGCTCCGTTATCAGTTGTAGCAGTTGTGGTTGTATCAATAACAGACCACTAGATGGCGCAATTGAAGAATCAGAGTTGTATTGCAGGGAGCCATGTTAGAAATATAAATGAATGATGCATGGTTCTCTAAGCATGAAAGTTACAAGTTTGTGAACGGACTTCCAGTGCCAGGTAAACGTAAAGAAGATTATGAATATACTTAAGATTCACAAATACCAAAACAACATGTCTACACCAGACGCGAGACAAAAGCAAATAGAACCCAGTGATGTTCTCTGCTGGGGATGTGGCGCGATGCAACACGACAAATCCATGACAGTAAAATGATGCCCCGTTCTATTTCTGACGAACTCCAGCGCTCTGACACAAAGGACCATTTCAAATATTCATAAAAGAATTGTGAAAAAATTGTTTCCTCAAAAATATGAAGCAGCACAACTGTTTTCAACATTGACAAAAATCAAAAATGTTTCTTGAGCAGCAAATCAGCTTATTAGATTTCTGAAGGATCATGTGACACTGAAGACTGGAGTAATGATGCTGAAAATTCAGCTGTGATCAAAACATTCAAATAGATCATTTAAAGTGTTTACTGTAATTTTAATAAATAAATGTAGCCTTGGTGAGCGTGTTAAGCTCCAGGTTGTGAAGACTGCACAAGACAGCCAGCTCTTTAACTTCCTGTCTGTAAGCAGACTCGTCACCATCCTGAATGAGGCCGATAAGTGTGATGTCGTCTGCAAACTTCAGGAGCTTGACAGAAGGGTCATTTGAAGTGCAGTCATTTGTGTACAGGGAAAAGAGCAGTGGCGAGAGAACACATCCCTGGTGCTGGATGAGAATTTTCCATATTTCCATACTTTACATATTTCCCTCTATAATTTCATTGGCTTACAAAATGCTAATGCAATTTGTTTTAGGGTGAAATGATTTTGTTTTAAATTTTAAAACTCAATGATATTTACAATCCTGTCATTTCTTTTCTAAAGGTCCCAGAACTTTAATACCAGTGTACCAGTTTATGAACCAAAGCATGACATGGCTAGATGCTGCAAGATACTGCAGAGCAAGATTCACTGATCTGGCCACTGTTATGACAATGGATGATGTGAGAAGGCCGGTAGATACAGTGGATCCTGGATACAATGGTTCAATATGGATAGGTCTCCATGCTGTGGGAGTGAGATGCTGGTTCTGGTCTTTGGGGGACAGCACAATCTCCCAGGACAGTATGTGGCATCCAGGAGAACCAAATGGTGATGGGGAGTGTGTGAGGAGTTTTAATGGAAGCTGGTATATATAGACAGGTGTGTGCCTTTCCAAACCATGTCCAGTCAGCTGAATTTACCACAGGTAGACTCCAATCAAGTTGCAGAAACATCTCAAGGATGATCAGTGGAAACAGGATGCACCTGAGCTCAATTTTGAGTGTCATGGCAAAGGCTGTGAATACTTACATATGTGTGATTGTTTTTATTTTTTATTTTTTAACAAATTTGAAAATATTTCAAACAAACCTCTTTCATGTTATCATTAAGGGGTATTGTTTGTAGAATTTTGAGGAAAATAATTAATTTAATCCCTTTTGGAATAAGGTTGTAACATAACAAAATGTGGAAAAAGTGAAGCGCTGTGAATACTTTCCATATGCACTACTTAAAAAGTATTTTTCTGTATGAGTCCCATGAGTCCTTG
The DNA here is from genome assembly GCF_001515645.1 of Sinocyclocheilus grahami. Taxonomy (NCBI): domain Eukaryota; kingdom Metazoa; phylum Chordata; class Actinopteri; order Cypriniformes; family Cyprinidae; genus Sinocyclocheilus; species Sinocyclocheilus grahami. The sequence continues at coordinate 947,759 of NW_015505549.1, forward strand.
AGTCCCATGCAGTGAATGGGACGTTTCAGCGCCGCCCACACATTCAAAACAAATATTAAAGCATAATCTTATTTTTTACCCATAAACAAAAATATGAAAAATCCTTTGAAAATTTCTTTTTAAGTAGAAAATCAAATGACCAAAAGATACACGGACCCCAGAAATATATGAATGAAATTAAGTTTGCATTGTAAAAACAGGGTTAAAGGTTCAGTATCGAATGAATTGACTTATGAAATAAGTAAAGGAGTGGCCCTTTTTACATTTAGACTATCCAAAAGTTGTCTCTTTTTTCTTGTTCTTGTTGTTGTTGTTCTTCTTCAACAAATAAGTTACTGTTTCATGTAAATTATTTGTTTCCTATGTAATTTGAAAAAATACAAAAATAATTGCAGATAAATTAATTACATTTTAAAATTCTTTCTTTTTTTTAAAAAAAAGGAAGCATTGTTGCCAACATGGAAATTTTAGATACTTTTTCCAAAACTGCACATTGCTTATTTTATTTCATAGTCAAAGGCTATTGAAACAGTGAAAGTTACAATTGTCTGGACATTTACTACAGTACAACACATGTATCTGTAACTCATTATAATTCACTATTCACAACTGTGAGTTGTACTCATGGCTGTTCTATAATCATGGTAATTATCTATACGTTTTTCAGTGTGTTAAGCTCCAGGTTTTTGTCTCTACATCATGACACCATTTATTTTTTTTTTAGTTTGAGGATTCATATGTGTTTGAGACCAGTCAAGCTGAAACCATCACTGATTTATTGTTCTGCATTCATTAATATATGGGAGAAATGAGAGTGATTTTGTCTGAAACGTGGCCTTCCACCCTGATATAAATATGTCTGACAGGCTCAGCAAAGCAAAAAACACCAAGACAAGTGAATTATTTTGTCAAACAAGCTTGTTCATTTAGCCAGATCTGGCAACATGAATAGGTTAATGTTAGTAGTTGTTGTGGGAAAAGTGTAGCTGTGGAGTAGCTCAAAATCCCAAAAACAATTAATACATGTTCATATCATCTATACAGTAGAATAAAGCACATTTGTATAATTTTTGGAAAACAAGAGATGAATCAGTGAATATAAAAAACGAATTGAACGTTTTCATTCAGTGTCAAAATATCTTCCACATGATCCCTTTATGGTAAGATCTTCTAACCAGTGACAACATGCAAAACAATCTTCAATGAAAATGAGCACTTTGAATATCAAAGTTGTCTTGTCAACAAAAAAAATCTGCATATAATTTTATTTTAGACATTTTACATTTTTGCTTTGAGAGAATATAATATGTTATGGTGCAGACTGAGCGTCCTTATCTCATTCTGATACTCAGTTTTGAAGTTTAAATCTAAGAAGTGTAATTTGGTGTGTGGGGAAATCTATGACATTTTAATCTAGTAAAATGCTTTGTAGCTGGAAGCATTAACACATTTGCCAAAACATCTAATAAACAAATCTGCTAGAGGCTAGATTAGATTAATCTAATTTGTTAGATTAAATGGCTTAAGGTCTGGTCCACATTGCATCTTATTATGTTCTGGCCAAGAACCGCCCATTTAGACTGTTTAGAGGCGTGTTTATGTGAAATTACCTGGAGAGAGCAGGGAGTGTTAAAATATGGGGTGAGTTATAACATCATCAGTTTAACCAAGAGGAAATGAGCTACAGGGCTGAAATCACTCTTTAATGTGTCCACTACCCACCTCAGGTGTCAGCTGAAGCTGAAAGTCTCAGTGTAAAAATATAAAGGATTTACAGGACAAAAAAAGGTAACCATATTTAAATTTTTCATTTGGGTCACACCATCTGTTAGGGTTTTCTTGTTCATACAAAAATATCACTGAATAATTGCAGTATTCACAAAAAAAAATGTATTGGTAATCTAAAATTTTCCTTCTGGCACACTAAAGCAACATATATATAACCATCAAATGTGCAAAAAAAATTTGCACAGTACTGTATACACATTTTTCCCCATTTTGAAGTTTTTTTTGTATTAATTAAGAATTAAATACCTTTGTTTGATATTTTTATGTGGGTGTTTTTAAGAAGATGGCCTAATAATTATATTGAACAATAAAATTGTGCATGTCCATATTTTCTATTAGTGGAGTCATAGCAATTGCAGGCATTACTAGAAATTTACAGTGAATTGATATGAAAGTAATAATATGAAATATGATTTTTTTTTATTGTGCCCAGTAATTGACATGGAACATGAAATATTTAGCTACAAATAAGATGATTAAGTATTTTAAGTATAAACATTTTTGTGTGTGTTTATTTATTTATTTGCTAAAATTAGACAAAATAGCTTCGAGATGAGCCATTTTGTAACTGGTGTTGATGTGATACAATATGCAAAAACATGTTGAGAATGAGCTATTTGAATATCAAAGCTTCTCATGTCTTCCATGTAAATCAACACAAAATCAGCCCACACATGCTAGCATGGCAAAACTCAGTGTATTTACTAGTTGGCATATCAACACTACATAGACAAAAAAAACATACAAATCTTTGTAAGATATTATTAAACATTGCTGTTCAGCTCCGTTTTGCTATTTGCATTTATTTATTTATGTATATATACTGTGCTCTATATATATATATATATATATATGTATATATATATATATGTATATATATATATATATATATATATATATATATAGTTTACACACCAGACATGTGTAAAATTAATGTGAAACAAATAAATACTCTGAAACCCAAGTGGATTTGCACAAACTGAGAATGACAAAAAGCTTTAGGTTGTGCCTGGCTTTCCCCTGCAGTACCTGTTTCGGCCAGCAGGTGAAAATATTGTCAGGCAGAATGTTTTAACCATAATTTATTTAGGCAATAAGAGAACTCTTGAAGAGCTTATGTCTCAATTTTATTTTTAATAATTAATCACAGCGGAATTATGTACAATGTTCCTTTGTAAGGTTATAATGTTGTGGGAAGGTAAATAACTGAAGTGGTGCGCTTTTTTATATCATTAACATTTATTCATATTATTCAAATTGACAAACTGATTTGACACTGCTTTGAGAATATACATTTTATCAGTTCATACATTTTATGTTTATCAAATCCACTACCTTGGTGTTTCTAGTGCCATGCCACTGTTAAGTAGATACTGCCTAAGATACAGGTTCAGTATCGAATGAATCGACTTATGAAATAAGTAAAGGAGTAGCCCTTTTCCTTTTACATTTAGACTATCCAAACGTTTTTTTCTTGTTGTTCTTCTTCTTCTTCAACAAATAATTTACTGTATCATGGAAATGATTTGTTTCCTGTGTCATTTGAAAAAATATCAATATAACTGCAGATAAATTACATAAAAAAAAAAAAAAATTATTTTCTTTTTTTTTAAGAAGCATTGTTGCCAACATGGAAATTTCCGATACTTTTTTCAAAACTGCACATTGCTTATTTTATTTCATAGTCAAAGGCTATTGGTTACTGAAACCGTGTAAGTTACAATTGTCTGGCCATTTACTACAGTTCTGTCAGGACCACTATCGTCAAAGATAACTTATAGTTAGCATACATTTTAGGTTGGGGGTATGGTTCTGTTCTGGGCAACACTCCCTGCCCATCCATGCAGCATGCATGGATAGGAGCAGGTAGAGCATAAATAACCCCCCTAGGTTAAACAGAACAGAACCAACATTAATGATTAATGTAGCAGATATCATTAATGTTCTAAGTGATTATTTTATATCTCAACATAATTCAGTGGTCTGACTCAAGAAGAAATATCCAATGCCAAGTCCTGACTGGACGAGAGGAGGAGTTGGGGATGGAGGTGGGTGATTAGCTCCTGAGCAAAGAGGTAGCTGCTGAATAATGACTGAATGGACCTTATAAAGGGAATTATGATTGGCGTTGTATTCCTATAGGTCAGAACTTGGCCCTTCCAGGCCACTTTCCTGCAGAGATTTGATCCAACCCTGATAAAACTCACCTGCCTGTAGCTTTCTAGTAGTCTTGAAGACAATGATTAGCTGGTTCAGGTGTGTTTGATTACATGTGTTGTAATGGAGCTAACGCTATGCTCCATTACAACACATGTATGTGTGTAACTCATTATAATTCACTATTATAATTCACAACTGTGAGTTGTACTCATGGCTGTTCTATAATCATGGTAATTATCTACACGTTTTTCAGTGTGTTGAGCTCCAGGTTTTTGTCTCTACATCATGACATCTTTTATTTTTACTCATATGTCTTTGAGACCAGTCAAGCTGAAAACATCACGTTGTTCTGCATTCATTAATATGGATTGATAATATGGAGAAACTGGATTGATTTTGTCTGAAATGTGGCCTTCCACCCTGATATAAGGTTGTGGCTAGAAGGGATACAGCTCCGACTGGAAATGAACAATGAAATTAATTTTCTACCTATTAGATTGTGTTT
>NW_015505550.1:0-1132 GCF_001515645.1 Sinocyclocheilus grahami
AAATAATGTTCTTTTTAGCAACATCATATGACCCCTTTAAAGGGTCAAACCTCACAATTTATTGCCCATTACAATAAGGCCATTAGTAGCTGTTCAACAATCACTGGCTTCTAGCAATAATGGCTCTACTGTAGGCCTATACTTATACTGTTACTGTATGCTTCCAGCACAAATATGTTATATAAGCACAGTACACACATGTAAACACTGATTTTGAGAGCACATTTTCTAAATAAATCAACAAAATAATTTTTGTGAAAGACAGCTTATTTGGATCTTCAGCGGACCATCTAGAATTCAATATAGCTAATTGACAAGTGCTTTGACTTCTTGACTAATTTCTGTTCAGCTGAGTGAAAAATGGACTTTGAAAACTGACAGATTGCATCTTTTCTCTTGTTCAATAGCATGCACTTGTTGACAAAAAGGTGACTATATACAGTATGGAAGGCAAATAGGTAAACTACATCTGACCGGTTGGAAACATGACAGAAAATAAATGGCTGTTCTGTCAAGTAATGTCAGAAAAAAACTTTCACGTGTTCTGACAGTTACCACATTCTCCCAAACAAACACCATTGAATGCATACAAAAATAGTGATACACAACAGAAAAAGGGTTGTTTGGTTAACTGAAGAGCTAAGCTGCATGCTCGTCTCCCATATTAGCTGACATTTACATAGCATTATAGATTTTGGCAAGTGTGGGAAGTAGCTGTTTTCTGGGTGCAGAACTGGTGGTCTAGTTAAGGTAATGTAGCGTCTGGACCACTCAAACACACAATATATATTTTGTTAGCTAAATTTAACAAATACTCTGTAACACCCCAGGAAGCCGAACAGGCCCCTGGTTCCATAGCAACACTGACACCAGATACGTTTACGACCTCATGGAATGTGACCAGGGAAAATGTCCCATAAGCAAGAGGCAAATGCAGAGTAGAAATTGACTTTTCTACTAATTAATTCATAGGAAAACCTTTCTTTGAATGAACAGTGTATCCTTCAGGTCATGGTGTATGTTGTCTTTGATATTTTTAGACTATTTTAGGCATGCTTATGAGGGAACCCATTCCCGTCATCCTTTCACTATATGTAATCCTACCTTGTTTAGTATCTATGAATTCACCTTC
>NW_015505550.1:2272-2798 GCF_001515645.1 Sinocyclocheilus grahami
GGCTTGTTTAGATGCAGATAAAGTGGGGGTTTGAATTGGTACCGTTATTATGATTGGAAGAGTCTTTATGTATTCATGCTTAATGGTATCAGTGTAAGGTTAATCTGATTTTAGCAAAGAAACCCTAATTTCAGTATTAAAGCATAAATCTGTTCTGACAAAGCATAAGTCTGAATCTCAGCTCAGCGGCAGGTCCAAACTGTACCATAATGTATAATGCTTTAGTGAAGAAATCACAAAATTGAAGTATTGTTTAAATAGTTTCTTTGAAGAAGAAATCTCAGTACAGTTATATCAAGGTAGATTTGATTGTTGCTCCTTTTTCTACAGCATAAGTAGAAACTACCGGCCTTATAGTTTATAATTAGATTGAAGCAATTCATCTACACTTTGACTGCATATACACAAGCAACCTGGTGGTCATTATGTGTTTCACTCACTGAGGGAAATTAAAGGTGTAATACTGTACTTTAGTAATCATGTGTGAGGCACACATAACTGCATATATGTTTAAACCAGTTTTAAC
>NW_015505550.1:5605-6158 GCF_001515645.1 Sinocyclocheilus grahami
TCTACCTCTCTTTAATTTTATTGCATTTATTTACATTTGTTTGGCCTAAATGTACCAATACAGCTAAATTGATTTTTGTTAAATTTGAGATTTAATTAATTAAACCAATTTTTTTTTTATTTTATTTATTTTTTTATTTTATAATTATTATTATTTTTATTTTTTTTACTTTCCCTTTTTAATCTCCTACAGCTATTAGGACCCCTTTTGTTTGTTTTGTTCTACTTTTACCTTATTTTTGTTATTTTACCATCACCATCTTCGCGTTTTGTATAGGATTACAGTAGTTCTAGCAACTGTTGTTTCCTTAATGAGTTATACAGGTTATTAGTAGCCTAATCCCTGTTCCCTCTCTACTTTCTCCTCACTCCTCAGTGCCAGACCTAATACATTGAAGGGCAGCTACTGTTCAACACAATGTAGGTCAAGATAGAACTAGGAACATTCCCACTGTTTCTTTTTCTTTTTATGAGGTATTTGGTGGGTCCCTGCTAGTTTAGCTAACAGTCTAACCCTAGGTTTATGAAGTCTATTGCAGCATCACCCACAAGTG
>NW_015505550.1:9959-40686 GCF_001515645.1 Sinocyclocheilus grahami
TTCGGCCTTGTCCTTTCCATTCATCAAGTTACTCTGATGCAAACTGGTTCTTTCTCATCAACCAACTTCAGCAAGATCTTGGGCCTTAAGATTGCATCAGGAATCTCTTTCAGACAGACGAGACTCGCAAGTATCAAACTTAGTTTTATTAATTGATACATTAAGTATCAGTTACTCCTTTTTACGAAGGTGTGTTTGAACTAAGAATCTGACATTTCCCTTAGGTGTAGATCTGCTGAATATGCAAATGGTTTCATAAATTTCATTCCTTATGTCTCTTTTCTGTACTGAGTTAAGCTTTAACCCTTTCCTATACCAACTGTATGCGTGTGTGTGTGTGTGTGTGTGTGTGTGTATGTGTATGTGTATGTTAGACCAGTTTATGTGTTTATGTAGTATGTTAGACCAGTTTAAGTGTTCATGTAGTTAATAAAACCTTACTTGTATCACACTTGACGTTGTTCATGGTTTGCTCATTACTGGAGTCACTTAATCATGCAGATTTATGCTACAAGCTTTTGTAGAATTGTACAGTAAGAAAGTTATTTCCCTTAACCAGGAAATTAACGTTCTTAGAATTGACAAGACAGTTGACCCTGAGAGGTCAGCTAAATATCTACAGCGGATCTAAATATTCATAATTAATTATAACTAGTTATGATTAATTATTCATATTTCCTCATGAGCTGATTCGTTACAGTAAAGTACTCTTGATATTTAACAGAAAATCTTTCACACATTATAGTTATGGCTAACATCTACTTCACTATTACACAAAATATTTCCAATACAGTCTGGTGGACTAATGGAGAAGAGTTCATTGAACAATGGCATTATAAGATCATTTGCTCAGGTTGTCGAAAACTATGTTGATGGCGCAGTGGAAGGTCATCACAGCTTTGCTAATGCTACCCACAATTCCATCTTACTGCATGCAGGTTATTTTCCTTCACTTTTATTTAAATGTACCATTAGCTTTCCTGTATTTAAAGGAACATCTCCCTGAGGGGTAAGATGATGTAGATTTTGTGTGACAGGGGTTGCTCAGCACTGCTTTTTTTCTACTGAACACATCTGACTGTGAATCACGCAGAGCGATGTTTAGAGGTAAACGGGGAATTCGCACAAACATTTTCATTTCAGAAACAAATGATTATAATTTACCTATTTTAGTATGCAAAATGCAAATGGGGTATCAAAGACTCTTAAAGGGAGTAAATCCCTTGGAATCTGCTCTGCATAATGACAGTTATTTCTTTTTCTGTCGTTAATGGCAACGGCAGAGTAGCGTGTGATTTTTGAATATGCAAGGGAGCCACAATTAGAGATTATTTTGCGTAATTCTCTGCCGAGAGGCTTATCAACAGACAGAAGCAGGGAGTCAAATAAGGCAGCGAGTGTGAGGCGTATGTACGTGGATGTGTGTGCGAGAGCCTGCAACAGGAATACAAATGAGACACAGCGTTGTTTAAATCTATACCGGTTAACGGTTCACACGTTCTGGCTTCCTGAAAGCTGAGCAGTCAGCAAACAGCTCAGTGCTAAAAACAACAACAATAAAATGCATCTCTTTCAACTGTACCATGAAGTGAGAGTTACTTACATATTCAAATCCTTCACATCTATCATCTTCATTGGATTCTAGCTGTATTTTGTTTGTTAAACAATCATTAGTTTAATTACATGCAGATGCAGAGTAACCACTGTTTTATTGGGCTTGTTAGTTTAGTTCAGAGATTACAAATACAGCGTGTGGGTAATATGACACAAAAGACAGAAGCCTGAAGATCCCTCAGTGTATGGAGGAGTAAAGAAACCTACTTGCTCTGATGTTTATGTCTGCGCAATTTTACTGAAGTATTTTCTCAAATTCCAGTTACATCAAAAGCTACATCACAGTTTAGCGAGGGTGGTACTGCCATTTAAATGTCAGTAGCTCTCACTATATAGTAGTTTTCTTCATCAAAAATGTTTTTGATTTTAATACTAAAAAGAAACACAACATACTGTTCTATTTTCCATTTATGAATACGCTATAAGAAAAAATCTGCAGAACAAAAGAAAAGGTACTGTTACTTTTCTGCCAGGACATTATATGTTAAGTTTACAGAAGTTAGGTATATTTCCTTTAACTCTAAAACACAACACGCAATTCAAAATACACTAGCAAATATAGTAAATTCCTTCATATTAACAGTATTTATTTTTGTTTCCTATTTTTACAGAATTTTACAGACAGAGAGAGAGAGTGTGTGTGTGTGTGTGTGTGTGTGTGTGTGTGTGCGCCTTCTATAATGGTAATTATTGTAGTCTTCAGTGTTACATGATTCTTGAGAGATCATTGTAATATGCTGATTTCGTGCCGGTGTGTGTGTTTATATAAACACACACACACACACACACACACACACACACACACCGGCACGAAATCAGTATATTACAATGATTTCTCAAGGATCATGTAACACTGAAGACTACAATAATTACCATCATAAGGGTAAATAAATTTTTTTAAATACATTAAAATAGAAAACTTTTAAACTGTAATAGTAATTTTGTGTTATTTTACGGTGTACTTGTTATGTTACACATTTAAGTTCTGAGTAATATTAATTAACTACATACTATATGGTTAGGGTTAGGATGAGGGTTTGGTTTAGGGTTAGTTGCATGTAATTATGTATAATTTATTGTTATGTTAATACATGCATGTGTACATGCATTACCTAATTTTAAAATAATTTTAAATAATCATTTTAAATTGAAATATTATTTCTCAATATTTGTGTTTTAAAGCCTTAGTGAGCATAAGAGTCTTTTTTCAAAAATATCATAAAATATTACTGACCCAAAATCACAGATGTTTCTTTTAATTTTTCGTTAATATATTTGAAAGTCAATGTCTGTGTACCTTAAAGTTTTTGGCTACAAAAAAAAGCAGTTTCAGAATATTTCCTCCGCTACTGTCCGGTTAAAAAAATAAAATAAAATAAATAAATACAAATAAGACATATGTTGACCTTTTGTAACAAAATGCATCACTAGTGGGGCACAATATATGCAGTAAGTTGTTACAAAGGCAACTTGCCATTTAACAGCCCATTATAGGCTTTTCAGTAAAACATTAAAAAAAAAAAGTATGAGAACCTTCTCAATTTAAATGTGAAAGAACAGTGCATAAGAAAATGAGTACATTTTGACATCTAAAAGAGCCCCAAACTGCAGTAATGGCTCTCTTTCTTAATTCAACCCCATGTTGCTCACATCCACTCTGCCTGTCCGTTCCTTCTTTATGCCCTTAATCTCCAGTGTGCTGTGTGTTCGATAAGGAGAAGTGGCTTGGTGTGAAGAGACTGGCTCTGCTAAAAGGGGGAGGTTAATAAAGGGGCCATGCCTCCCCATCCATTCAGTGTCAAAGGCCCTCATCTGTGAGGAATGTCCAGCTAAGATGTTTTAGCTGAGAAAGCAACAGAGGGAGAGAGAGAGTGAGTGAGTAAAGAGACAGGAAGAGATAAGAAATTTGGCCATTTTACCATTAACAAAATGAAAGTTTCCTAACACACCTCCTTCAGAGTCAAGATGTCCACATTGATCACAATTTATTAGTTCAACAGTTTAATATACAATCTACATAATCTTCAAAGCTGCATATCACCCCCCACACACACACACAACAAAACGACTGAAGAGGGAGGAAAAGTGTGCTATATGTGGTTCACTGCCTTTCAGAATCAGGACATAGTGGCTAACAAATTAAACCAATGGAGTTGAGTGCAATATAAAATGTTCCTACATATTCAATGCAGTTTAAAGTGAATGAAGATAAATGAGCACATTTAACTTCTCATGTCTAGAGGTGCCTTTTGATTTATCATAGGATTTGACTACAATTTAGATGTGACTGCGGATCAGCCAATCAGACAGGATCAGAATGAATCAACATGAAAAAAGACAAGCAGCACAATTTTTACATGCCTGCATCCACATACAGTATATGCACACAGCAATAAGTCAGCACATCAGTTAGAAGCACACCTTGCTACAGGTCGGAAGCCCAGAGGTCTTTATTATAGAGTGTGCTCATCATTACCATAACAACTGTATTACTAGAATAATCCTCTCCAGGCACAGACACGAACAGCTTTTTATAATCCCACTAGGCTTGACGTATCTACTAGTGCTACTTCAAACTCCAAGGTTTCCCTCTCTTAATGAACCTGCCTGTTATTGAGCGAAAAATTAAGCATTAGCGTTAGTTCTGGCAGGTCACGTGAGTCAAGCTTGCATCAGCTGATTCTCAGCTGATCACATCTACCTATAGGAATATGACACCTATCTCGGAATTCCTATATAAGCTCTATTCAGTATTATTCAGCAGCTTTTCAGCTTGCTCCGGAGCAAATTACCCTCCTCCATCCCCAGCTCCACCTTTCGCCACAGTCAGGACTTGGCTTTCTGATATTCCTTGCTAATCAGACTCCTTTATCTTGAATAAAGTGTTACACTTAAATAACATTAAGTACATTAATGATATCTGCCTTGTTCTGTTAACCATAGGGGGGTTATTATTGCTGCTCTCCCTGCTCATTCATGACAGGCTGCATGGATGGGCAGGGAGGTTTTTGCCCAGAACAGAACCATACCGCCAAACCAAACTTTATGCTAATCTATCATTTTGACGATAGTGGTCCTGACAGAAATAATAATAATAATAATAATAATAATAATAATAATAATTGACAATAAATTTTTCCCCTTTAATTCTCCAGAAGTGTTTAACTTTTTTGTTTTATGTTCCAGAAGGCATGCTGAAGTACTTTAACACACAGTATGAGTATCACGACGCCGTACCAGACCGGTAAACAAACCCAATACAGTGAACCAGGGTTACTTTAGTTAAACTAAAACTATAAAAAATTCTTCAAATAAAATAAAATAAGCCGTACAGTGACAGTCCTCTTCATTTGCTCATCATCAAAGAAGATATTTTGAAGAATGTTGGTAATCAAAACAGGTGTCGGTCCCCATTGACTTCCACAATATAGAAATAAAATACTACAGAAGTCAAAGGAGTCTGCTTTGGTTACCAACATTTTTCAAAATATCTTATTTTACATTCCACAGAAGAAAGGTTTAGGAACTATCGCTTTAACAAAAAATTTTTTTTTAACACTTTAGATTAGGGAACACATATGAACTATTAAGAGTTTTCCTTTAATAAACTCCATATCACTGCTTATAGATAGTAAGTAAGGTAGTTGTTGTAGTAACTATGTTTAGGAATGGGGTAGGTTAGCCTGTGTGTCCAACAAAGCGTTCTTTCCCCCCTAAGGCTAGAGCATTTTTTCAATTGTTTTTTCAATGAGCATTTATTTCATACTGAGTGCTGCACACTTGGTGTTTTTTTCTCAGCACCAAGAGTTGAAGAATGTTCAAGCACTCATCACTTTTTAGTCAGCTAACCAATCACAATGGAGGAGGGGCTGGACAAATTCCACCCCGACCAACCAGCACATCCTGCTTGAACAACAGCAACAGACAACAACAAGAAGCACAACAAAGGAACAAAATCACTGAAAACAATGGCCAGAGCAAGTATTTTATGTTGTTGACATTTTTATATTCAGAAATAAACTATCTGTGAAATCAGATACTAATAACACTTCTGCAGATATTCTGTATCATAGCAGACAAAGCAAAAAAAAAAAAAAGGCCTGTGCCGCAGAGGCATTCTTAAGTGCTCACAGCTAGGCGTTTTCAGCAGCCTGGCGTTTTCAGCAGGGCAAAAATGCTTTGGTGGACACACGGCCTAAGGGGTCTAGCATATGGTCATGCAGAATAAGGCATCAATATGTGCTTTATAAGTACTAATAAACAGCCAATATGCTAGAAATAGCCATGCCAGTTAATAGTGAATAGTGTTCCCTAATCTAAAGTGTTACCAAAACTTTAACTAAAAATTAAGTGAAAACAGAAAATATAAAAATAAAAACTAATTCAAAATATCTATAAAAACTACAACAGATCTCAATCATTTTAAGATAACACTGTTGCAAACTGCCTGCAGACATATCCAGAGCTCATCTCTAGATGACTGACATTTTTTAATAAACACTTGTTATACTGTATACGTCTGTCTTAATTAACCATAAAACAGCCTTGGAATCGCTTCCAATGAATGGCAGGCGGCGAACGGGCTCGTGGGTGAGATCAACAAATGAGAATCTAATGAAAGTGTGAGCTGCCTGCCATTCCTCAGCCTGGGGACAAAAGCACAAAAGCCCCGAACGCTCTCAGTGAGCCGCAGCAGGAGTAAGAATGCAACAGTGCAGAGTATTTACTTCAAAAAGCTTAATTAGGTCCAAACTCAGTCAGCCACCATGGTAGAGCTGCCTCCTAAGGGAATGGAGCCTATGCCTGTGCGATTTCTTCCCGAGCAGAAGGAACCAAACACCCCACAATAACACTGATGAAAAAAATACCTCACCCTGATTGGACAAGTGACATCACAAAGACGTAGGAATGACATCAGTGAGTTACTGTAAAGGATGCAGCGTTTTAAAAGCTGTAAGGATAGACTTTCTGACGAATTGAGGCTGCTCACTGTGCAAAAGTTGGATTCCAAGGGAACTGTGGGTAGAGGAGGACAGATTAGCATAGCGAACACTGCGATGCCCTCTACTTTTCATCCTGCACCTATCCTCCTGGACCTGGACTCTATTAATCATATTTAGTTAGATGACTTCCCCAGAGCATCTCCATCCCAGGAGGTTACGAGCATGAGAGCAAAGGTGGAATTCTACATTAGACCAGGGAGAGTGTAATTATAACCTAATGATAGCATTTATACAAAATGGAGCATTATGGAAAAGATTGCCGTGAATGGAAAGAGTCGGTATCTTTGTTAGTATGACATAAGCAGATTTATTTTTATATTATTTAATTAGATATTCTTAGGGGGAAATTATTAATATTTAACCAACTTTTGCACACAATCAAATGCAGAATAAAAGTGTGAAAATAGAGGAAATTCTTCCCATAAGCCCCCATTCCCCCACCCCCCACCAACACCTCTGCTCTACTAGAAGAGAGGATCAGGTGGTGGGCTTCCCGTTGAGAGACAGACCCATATGGTGCAACACATCAAGCCCACAGACAAACATAACCTACAAAACATGTGGGTGTACAAGGATACAAACATTTCTAGAAAAGACCAACTGTGCCATCGGCATAGATTTGAGGAACAGTAGGACATGACCCTCTCGAAAAATCCTATATTTGTACCTTAGGACTTTTGAATAACTCTGAATATATTTCTCACAGCCAGATGTTTCCTTTGACTTTAAGGTTAAATACTTGGTATATCTCAATGCATCCGTATATCCATCACTGATTGTATTGTTCCAGATGTACAGTGTTACTTATTTCAATTAAAATATTGTTACTACAACAGACTGACTCTTCCAGTTATTACTGGACATTTCAATTAATGAAGAATTAATGATATATAGGACAGATTTCCATTTGCATGTAATTTTTTTAGAATTGTTATTAGTATTAGTTGTACAGTTGGGATACTCTGAAGGAACTTGGACTTGACACAAACGCGGGTAAATATGTTTTCAAACTTGACAAGGACTCTGATATTTTGAACTCAGTATTTCATCCAAGTACAGTCGCGTTCACGTCATGTGTAACACCAAAATTAAAAAAATAAGTAACAACATAAAATTAAGATAACAAGACAATAATAAATGTCTCCCTCAAACTCACTTGGTTAAGGACTTGGACTCAACTCGTACTCAACAAGGTACTCAACACTAAGTAGCATTAGAAATAATAATAACATAATTATTATTTTATAATTATGTATTTAAAGGGGTCATATGATATTGCTAAAAAGAACATTATTTTGTGTATTTGGTGTAATGAAATGTGTTTATGCAGTTTATGTCAGGGTCCCGCCCTGACAGTCATGTCTGTTCTGTCTTTGTTTAACGTTTCCTTGTTTGTCTTGTGTCTGAGCACATGGCTTTGTCTTTATTTATGTTGGCCATGTGCTCCTCCCGTCATGCCCCCTTGTTTCCCTCTACCACACCCCCTTGTTTAGTCATAGTCTAGTCCTCGTTAACTTGATTGTGTCCACCTGTTCCTCATGTGTTCTGCTCCTTTATAGTAGCTGTGTCTCATTTGGAAGGCTGCGTCCTCCGGAGGTCGCATTCGAAGGCTGCATACGTCGAGGCTGTCTCATTTCAGAAAAGCAAGTAGGACACTCCGAATGCGACCTTCGAATGCGACCTTCTTTCACAAGAATTCGGAGGATGCATGAGGTGTATCCTTCGCTGCTACAGATAACCCACAATTCTTTGCGTCGCCGTGAACAACCGTTGTTAATTTGAAAAATGCCGGCACCGGCAGATGTAACGTACACACAAGCGCAGATGTGGTGTTTACAACTTACCTTAATTCGCCTCAGGTAAAAATGGATAAACTTTGTTTTTAATATCCTCCTCCTTTTTTTCTCTAATAGATGCCTGCTGTATGTATGCTGCAGCTCCTCAAACATTGAACAAAACAAGTAAAGGAATTTTTTTTTCAAATTACTTTCCAAATTTAGAAATAATTTTCCTTCATTTAAGTAGTGTGAGAGCGCAACGATGCTCTAAATGTGTTGGCATAGCAACGTGATACTTCCGGTTTCCTTTTCCGCCTGTCCTACGAAGACCGTCTCATTTAATTCTAGGTTGAGGACACTTCGTATATGCATCCTACAGAGGATGCGACCTCCAGAGGATTCGACCTCCAGAGGGTGCAGCCTTCTAAATGAGACACAGCTAGTGTGCCTCTTCCTTCATGTCTTTTGCTGGTTCGCTGCGTTAGTTCACTGCGTGTAAGATAATTCCTTATCAGTCTACTTGTCATAGTAGTAGTGTTATATTTTACACTCCTAGTCAGTCTAGCTTTGCATTTAATTCTCTTGAAGTTAATTAGGGTTTCTGTGCTTTTTGTTATTTTGCTCTAGTCTAGTTCCTGTCTTTGTTTGCTCTAGTTTTCTCAAGCCTCTAGTTTGGTTTCTTCCTTATTTTGATTGTCTTTGCCCAGTTTTTACTGTAGTTATCGATTTTCTAGAATTTGCTTTTTGGTTCTTTTGTTTAATTTGCTCTCTGCAGTTTGTAATTGTTTTTCTGTTCTTTTCATTCTAGTCATAGTGTGTAGTCAGTGTGTTATTTTGCTGCTGCTTGTTCTCTCTTGTCTTGTGTTGTGTTATGTCTTGTTTGTTCCTGTTCTGTGTCCTGCATCCCTCCTGGCTGCTGTTCTCAAGACCTGGCTATCTGACTGGACTGGTATCACTACAGTTCAATGTATCAAGCCCTGGTTTCTCAAGCTGCCGCCTGATATCCAGTGTTCTCATTGACTGGTGCTGCTCTATCCCCTTTGTTCTCCAGCAGAACTTTGTCCAGGTCTGACCAAGGATCAGCAGACTGCCCTTTCCTACTGTTTGGACTCTCACATAAGCCCTGTTAATCCTTGCTTTGTCAATAAACCTCACTCCCTTGATAATTCTGCATCTGGGTCTCTCTCTCTCTATTAAACTGCTGTGACAAAACCGTGACAGTTTAAGGTTCAAAAAACACATTATTTTCCACATACTGTACATTATTGTTTCTCTATGCCCCGCCTTTCTGAAACGCGACGATTTTTTACAAAGCTCATCGGTCTGAAAAGCGAGGTGTTCTCTGATTGGCCAGCGATCTAGTGTGTTGTGATTGGCCGAATACCTCAAGCGTGTGACGGAAATGTTACGCCCCTTACCATACTGTGATGCCGTGTCCCGGCCGGAGCGACGATTCAAAAACATTAAAACCCATTATAAACGAGGCATTTGTTGCATCCAGTGCATCCCGTAAACATAATTATGGATTATAATGACTTATACTGTCTCTTTACGTGTTGCATTGCATCGCGCCACGTAAACATAAAACCGTGTTTGCATTTGTGATCGGAGAAATGACAAACAACATGCGCTACACTACACTGCTCAAAACTCACGTTTGAATCATCAGTGGCAAATCCTTTAAATATGAAAACGTACTTACAGTCTGTGAGTCAGAACAGCCGGCATTGTCTACTCTCCCAGGATCAGGAAACAGTCCTCCATAAAATGCGCTGCACACATCTGAATATTTGGGTTGAACTGTTCTGGAACAGTGTTGTAAATACAACTTAACCACTGGTTTCTAGTTGTGTCCTCTTTTGGAAGGCCAAACAAAGTATTTTCACTTTCGCAAAGAAACACACAGCGTCTTCACAACATGGCAGCGGCAGCAACAATAAAGTTATGCCCTCTTTCTTTTCGTGAACATTTGGGCGGTGTTATGCAAATCTTCCCACACAGTGATGTATACATGTGGGGGCGTGTTTAAATGAGGTGTTTTAGGAGGGCGTGGACCAGTCTTAACTTTTATAAAGAATATCTCTTTGGGTTTGAGACTTTAGTCTTTGCAATTTTAGAGATCTTATCTATTCACGAACAGCTTGTAACACTCCAAAGAGTAAGGAAAACTTGAAAGCGCATCATAATGACCCCTTTAAACAATTATTTTTGTATACTTGTGTTACGACCCATTTTTTTTACTAGGGTACGAGACGAAAGAGTGATGTAACGGGATTCCGGCCACAGCCAACAGATCACCAAAGACAAATAACAGTTTTAAATAATTTATTAAATAAGAATGAAATTAATGAAAGGAGCTTTAGCTTCGGAGAGGGCCATGGCCAAAATAATAAACAAAACCACTAATAAAATAAAGAACAGATTTAGATGGCCTAATTATAAAGAAAAGAAAATACAATTCAACTTCCCTAACTCCCTAAACAAAAAACACATCGCAAAATTAAGTCAAAGTAAAGGGCAGACCCCTCCTACGCTCCCAGGACTTTCTCAGAATATAACAACAATAAATCAGACATAGCAAGAACCATGTACAGCAACCACAACGCTATTGGTGATCTGTTGACGGAGACGGAATCCGGAGCTCCTCACGCCACGGAAGCAAACGCCAGAGTGAGCTTCCCCCTGGGTTGGTAGCACCGCCCTTTTTAAAGTCATCTGCTTCAGGATTCGCCAATCACGTTCCTTGATGAACAGCCAACACCTGCACACATGCACCAGTACAGAAAACAACACCCACACAAATAACAATGCCAGGTATCGTAACACTTGGATACACATCCAATATGATCCTTAATTAACAGACTAATGTAAACAAATTGACTTTAGGGTAAGAACATTTACTCTAGTCAAAAATCTTCAGCTAGACCTAGAGCAAAATAACAAAAATGTCTTTTCATAACAGACATTTCCATGGCTTTCCAACGACAAAGATTTTACCAATCTGCATGACTTTCCAAATGTCTCTGCTATTTCCAAGTTTTCACTGATTGTGGGACTCTAGCATACAGTATATCTCTATTCTAGCTGCAAACTTCTTGACTGCTAGTAATAATTTGCTAATGAAGCAGCCATATACAGTATGCTATCTAACCTGTCCATATAATTTTTTTTCTACTTGAACAGAAAAGCGATCAAATTAGCATTGCAGATGACACAACAGGGTCACAGGTGGTTTGTAATAATGGTTTAGTGAATGTTAGACTCATTTTGAGAGTGCAGCGCAAATATAATATAGTCATAGGTAAACTAGGCAATTAAGCAAATGAAGCAATGCAAGAGGGAAGGACAAGAGACTTGGCTCAGATCCGCAATGCCACAAATGCACACAAAACAAAAGTTTCCTATGTCCATTAGGACAAAGATGGACCTTACTGATATCATAGGATATTTTTATGTGCACTTGATACTATGACAGTTAGCTTCACTTATTTAATTTAATGACTTAATTATGATTAAAATACAAAATACAAAACCAGCCTACACTAGCAGAGAAACATGTGAATGGATGAAGCATTTCATGGGAATCACTCTGAGGGCACGACAACCGTTTTAGATGTTTCACAGTCATTTTATCAAGAAATGTCACCATTCTCCATCGCCCTGGATAAAGTGCCATGCTGAGATGAAGCAGTAACCCCACCTACCTCTGATCTATGCTGCTGTTTCTTGCTCTCAATTTCAAACAGTAGCATGGGCCCTGAGGAGGCCATGTGTGGCCTCCGTATGCCTCAGACCCTCTCGGCCCTTCTGGTTCCTGTATCTTCCATGGTACGGTCTCAAAAACAGAGAGACAGAAAGCACAGAGCCCACAACACCAATTATCTAATGGGGTGCTAGAGGCCCTGACAAAACAGCAGCAGGAAGAATCATTTTTCTTCCTCGCGCTTCCGTCTCTCTCCCTCTCCGTCTCACTTACTCTTTGTCTGTCTGCCAACCTGGGTGAAGGGCTGCTGCGCCATTGTGCTCCAATCTCGCTTCCTGTTCTTAAAGCTTGTCTCTTATCCAGCTATTTTAAATAGCCATCTTCCTGAAACATTGCTTGGACACATGTCAAGTCAAGTCCAGTCAAGTCACCTTTATTTATATAGCGCTTTTAACAATACAGATTGTGTCAAAGCAACTGAACAGCATTAATTAAGAAAATAGTGTGTCAATAATGCAAAATGATAATCGTAAACACTCATTTTTCAGTTAAAGACAGTTCATCATTCAATTCAGTGATGTCATCATCCAGCTCAGTTCAGTTTAAATAGTATCTTTGCAATCATTTGCAATCAAGTCAACGATATCGCTGGAAATGAAGTGTCCCCAACTAAGCAAGCCAGAGGCGACAGCGGCAAGGAACCAAAACTCCATCGGTGACAGAATGGAGAAAAAACCTTGGGAGAAACCAAGCTCAGTCGGGCGGCCAGTTCTCCTCTGACCAGACGAAACCAGCAGTTCAATTCAAGGCTGCAGCAATGTCACATTATGAAGAGGACTCATCTGGTTCCTGTGGTCTTGTCCCAGTGATCGTCTGAGACAAGGTCTTTACAGTGGATCTGTATCTGGGGCTCATCTAGTTGTCCTGGTCTCCGCTGTCTTTCAGGACTGTGGAGGTCCTTTCTAGGTGCTGATCCACCATCAGGTCTGAATACGTACTGGATCCGGGTGACTGCAGAGACCATCTGATCTGGATACAGACAGGATCTGGTGGCTATGGTGACCTCGGAATAAGAGAGCATGTCTATTTTCCTCATTTCCTTTTTATTCACATGTTTTCCTATATTTTTTTATGTGCTGTAATCATGACCGACTCTGAAAGGCTTAAAGGAATTTAATTGACCTAGCATTACCCTCATGCAAACTGCGGAGCAAAAAAAATTAGCACAGGCAGCAGTTCGCTTTGGGGATAATTTATCAGAAGATGAAATGCTTAATGCAAAGTGTAATTTGTAAAGATAAACGTGCATTTCCTTCACATTCACACAGATTTAATAGAGCTGACAGTGCAAGAAAATAAGAAAGGGGGGAAGTGCAAGTGAGGGAGAGTGGGAGAGAAGATAAAGCCTTTATTTTGCTTCTCCTGCTGTACATTCACTGCTGCTTCTGCATGCTGCATAGAGTGAACCGCTGACACACGCAATGAGAGAAGGTGAGAAATTTCACCGCTGACAATGGCTAGACTTGTGTTGTATTAACATTTGCACCCTCAACATGTTACTATTTCAGAGTATTCAGCACTGCCGCACAAACTAGATAATGAAGAGAGACAGGCGTAAATATACAGATGTTTAAGACGTAGGTGTATTTATGGAGCAAATTCTAATATAGAGAATACAGCGATAGCTTTAAGGTCTTTGACAGAGTGAATGAAGTTGTCAAAGGGAAGCCATTTTGAGTTATTTTTCTCCCTCTCTATAACGTTTTCCCTCTTTTCTTTCCCATTGGAGAGAACCTGCTCTATGATGTTTGCTATGCACACCTCAGCCGTGACAACGTCTCAATAGCTCAGCTCTCCCTGATGATCAATGGTGTGTCAGAGTGACTAACTGAATTAGCTGAGGAGGTATGACATATTAATCTCCATCAAAAGGTCACTTTGAATATGAGCATAATTTGCTCTACACTGGTGTCGCAGAAAGGAGGAGGAATCTGAATCATGGCTTTTGGTGCCATTCTATTTTTTCTTTAAAGGTCTGAGTTGTGACAAACCGCAACAAGTCTGCGTTTCCTTGTCAACGGCTCAAGACCTGCCATACTTGCCATACTAGGTCAGAAAATCTCCAGTCAGTATTTATTTTACAGTGTCATTCTGAGGCATATTTCACAGCATGTGGTCTGAAGACTAAAAGCAAACATATGGGTTTCTTGATCACTTTATTGTGTGTTAGCACACTGACATGCTAGAATGACCTCAATTAGATGAAAGCAATGATATTAGATAAGCTTCAGAACATGGTCAATAAGTAGACATGTTTTTACTTTCTATATACTTTGAAATAATATTAGAGATGTACTTGCATTGTTATTCAAAACAGAATCACATTATTCTCATCAACTCAGATCTTGTTTAACCCTCATGTTCAGTTTGGGGTTTCACAGCCTCCATGGTCCTTGTAGTAGCTCTAAAAAATTAATTTAACATTGAAGTATCAAGTTCATACTTTCAGGTCTTTTAATAATCTTATGAACACTATAAATAATAATTAGAGAGTTCACCCAAATAAGAAAATTCTGTTATTATTTACACTTACACCCTGATCATTCATGATTTTTTCCCCCCATACAATTTAAGTCAAAACTGTTTAGTTACCAAAATTCGTCTAAATTTCTCTTTATATTCTGCTGAGAATAGAAAATCATTCGGGTGACTCATGAGGGTGAGTAAATGATGCCAGAATTTTCTAACGATTTATAACATGCATGAAACGTCCTTAATTAAATGTATTACTTATGTTTGGGGTCTTAGAGATCCCAGATATGTTTTTACTGGTGTGTATTTGACCCAAACTGACCTAACGCAACTATACTGGGTAACAGTCATATTTCCCAAGTTACATGCACAGTTTTGGGATCTCTGGGACCGCAAATATTAAGACAGTTGTAATGACTTGATTACTTAAATTTAGGGAATTCATTATTATTAATTCATTCAGGTTTTGAAAGGACTTGGATCGGAAAATTCTGAGTCAACCTGATTAAAGCTGAATTCAAATCTGATAGTTTACACTTTAAATCAAGGGTCGTCCAGCGAGCCGGTGATTCTTAGTATATTTTAACAACTTGAATCTTTGTATTTTCTTTGATAATTGGTCAATACAATTATAATAATTTGTAAGCTCTTAGAGAGGTAACGTAATCTTTGGCAAAGGTTTTAACCTTAAAATTATATGACACCAAACAATGATTCTTTATAAATGAAACATGAATTTTATTGGCTATTCTAGATTACATTAAAACTAGGCTAAAACACACATACACACACACACACACACACACATATACAGCTCAGAAAATTGAAGCAATGAGTTAACGGAGTTGCATGTAGTTTTCAAAGTTCTAACACTCGTTTCCACGAGTGGTTTTAAAATCACCTGAGAGAATTCACAAAGCAGAGGTTTGTCTTAGTTTACTGCTTAATGCAATTCACCAGTTCAACACCGATTTCAGCAGATAGAAGCTTTGTTTGTTTACTTGCATTTTGCTTTGGATGACAGCTGAAAAGCGGAGTTGTGTTCCCGTTGCAGCAATAATCTACAACTACAGCAATAACCAACAGCAGCAGCAATTCAGCAGCAGCATAGCACATCTATTCCGCCAAGACCAAATACATTAACATTGTCATATCCATTAAATACATAAGCTAGTTTCAGTGATTTTTTACGATGAGAATGTACTGCAATCATATTAATATGCATCAGTATGTCTGAGACTGTCCTGCGTTTACATCTGCTAAATGTAATCAGACTTGTACTGCTTACATAGCACCTGTTTGTTGCTGCCGTGTGTTTTGAGTTTGAGCTGTCAAGTTAATTCTTTGTCGTCTAACTTTTTATCTTAAAATCAATTTTATACACCATAATTTTCATTTCTATAACGTGTGAATATATCCCCTATCATATTCTACAACAAAAACAATCAGAGTGCCTTGTTATCACTAGTTTTTTTTACTTCCCGAGTCCGCTATTAGCATATAGCCCGCTAGCATCGCCAGCGTGGTTGCCGCTAATCTCGCTTACATTACTAATACACTATTCACTGTTACTTGCTTTAATGGCGGATGTGTGTCTACCTTTGAGTGCAGGTGAGGACACGTTCGAGCTGCATTTGGTGCAGCTCGAGCTGGAGGCCGTGGAGAAGCAGATCCGTGACCTGGTGGCGAAGCAGACCCAGCTGAGAGAGCGGAGAGCTGGAAACATCCCAGGCTGACTCTCACAAGTCCGAGGTAAGTATACAGCGCGCTGCTAACTCTCCCACCACCTCTACTCCGTGTGTTTCTCTGCACAGGCCCGGTGCACCCAGGACGCGATCTTCCCAATTGCATCATATAATAATTGCTGTTAATATTGTTCATCGTCTGTTTTATTACGTCTTAAATTGATTTTTCCGTACTGCTGGTTCGTCTGGTCAGAGGAGAACTGGCCCCCCCGACTGAGTCTGGTTTCTCCCAAGGTTTTTTCTCCATTGTGTCACCGATGGAGTTTTGGTTCCTTGCCGCTGTCGCCTCTGGCTTGCTTAGTTGGGGACACTTCATTTCCAGCGATATCGTTGACATGATTGCAAAGATACTATTTAAACTGAACTGGATGTTGACATCACTGAATTCAATGATGAACTGTCTTTAACTGAAAAATTAGTGTTTACTATTGTCATTTTGCATTATTGACACACTATTTTCCTAATTAATGCTGTTCAGTTGCTTTGACACAATCTGTATTTTTAAAGGTGCTATATAAATAAAGGTGACTTGACTTGACTTGTACAGGTTCTCACCTCTGCCAAAACACATGTAACTGACTACAACACAAAACACAGGATCAGTTTATCACATCTGTTGCTACTTTAGTTGCTTTCTTCACTCAGCATGTTGAGACAGGAATAACTGACTGCTTCTCTTAACATGCCACAAATTGCTTTTAATAATTATGTGTGTTGTAATATTCAAGAGAAGTGTTATCATTGCTGAAGAAATGGCAGATGTTAATCCTCAGACGCCTGTGAACACCGTGCAGTGCTTGGAGTCCAAGACAGTGGACATCATCCTTTTTATACTTCTCTGATTGGACTACAGCCAATGAGAAAGTAAGTTCAAGTAAATGTCTGCATTGACCATACCATGTAATATTCTGCAACAAAATGGGGGAAACTTAACTGAAGAGTCTAATTGACCAACAGGAAGTTATTGATCTGCTGAATGTGGATTTTTCAAGCATTTTTTTGCAGCATTCACTGTTATTTTTCTGCACAGTGATGTTTCTACTAATTAACTTAAAAATATAGTCAACCCAGAATTTTGTCATCATTTACATTAATACATAATTTCCCCCTCATGTTTTTCAAACCCCTGACTTTTGTTTTTCGGCAAAACTCAAAAGAAGAATGTAACAACGTTTGTAGATCGGGAAGGAGGAGGCGGGAACCGGTGAACGTTTAAACAAAACTTTAATAATAAAATAAACACAAAATAGCGTGACAGCCCCTCATGGACAACTGCCGCGCACAGAGCCAAAACACAAAATAAAGTCCAGGCCTGGTCCCCTCTCCTCCTTCACTGTCGTCACTCCTCCTTTTATCCTTCCGGAGCTCCTCCGTGGGACTCGAGACCGGTGAATGGTGCAGATGTCGCGCATTATCATTAACTCAACCAGCCTCGCTCCATTCCCACGGCCCCACCCCACTCGTCACAAAGATACTATGAAGAATGCAGGTAATCAAAACCAACACGTTGATCATGTGTGGACAACATGAGGGGGAGCAAATGATTTTTGAGATCATTTTCAAATGATCTCTAGTTAGGATAATAAACATTTTAAATATTATGTGGGGCACAGCTACTTCTGTGCTATTATCTTAAATAGTCAAACAACATATATGTATATATATATATATATATATATATAGTACATTTAATTTCATCCAGTTTGGTGCATTAAGTAAGACTTCAGTGATAGATACTTGTATATTATTTGCTCTTTACAGGTGCAGAAATGAAAGCTTCCAAGCAAAGAACCCGCCAGATTAAGATGTGGAAAGAAGTTACACAATGACCACAACTCCTGATTAAAGATTTGGAAAATGAGCAACAACCAAGGAACAGTAGTCAAAAATGATCCATAGTAATATTTAGGTAACGATTACAATTATTTTGTCATGTACAAAATGTGTTTCATTCCAAAACTTTGTGGTTTAAATTTTAAAATCCAAGTATAAGTAAATGCATGGGCTTTAAAATTGCATTCATAATAATGAGATGTTTACAGATTTGTTTATGAGATGTTATTTATGCATTATAATTTATATAATTGAAATGGAAGTAAACATTTTGGCTAGGTATCAATTTTAAATGAAAAATTAATGAACATTACGGTAGAAATGAAACTGGGCCACGTCTTGCACGCGGTGCACATTAGCGACGGGCCGATTCCAACTTGGATGTGTCTGCAAGTTAACGGCTGTCACATCTGGCCCGACTGATTCGGCCCAGAATTGAGCAGTGAGTACACAGGCATCCAGGACAGGTCCGGCAGATGGAGCCGGGCCAAGCCGAGCCGAGGGTAAGTCTCCCGCAGGTGAGAATTTAACTGAAACTGGCCCTAGTGTACAAAAGTCATAATTGTCGATTGTTCCCTTAAAACAACGGAAAAACCCTTAAGATAACCTGTAGAAAGAAAAAAACCCACTCAGAATAACATAAGGGAACTTCGATTAATTGCCGCTTTGAACGATTATGTAATTGTGGCATCCGTAATTGTTATAGCGAATAGAAATTCAATTAATTGTGCAGCCCTAATTCTGGGTCACCGGTGTATAGAGAAGGATTGTGGATATGGTAGAGGTAAATATCAGCAAACATCAAATTTGACAAGTTTTAACTAGACTTTAGTGGAGTCAGCAGTTCGCTTGACAGTAAATAAAGATTTAATCTTAAATCAGAATCGGAATGAGCTTTATTGCCAGGTATGTTTACACATACGAGGAATTTGTTTTCATGACAGAAGCTTCCACAGTGTAACAGAATGACAG
Organism: Sinocyclocheilus grahami; assembly: GCF_001515645.1. Lineage (NCBI taxonomy): Eukaryota > Metazoa > Chordata > Actinopteri > Cypriniformes > Cyprinidae > Sinocyclocheilus > Sinocyclocheilus grahami. Next base: position 29,140 of record NW_015505550.1, read on the forward strand.
TGACAGAACAAAAAAACACAGATAATAAAAAATAAAAATAATAATAATAAAGGATCTGTTTTCTTTAAATACCGTTGTTTATCGTCGGTGGTGAAATGTGCTATCTTGGTTTACGATCACCAAAGAGAGGCTAAAGATGGTGGCCACAACAAAAAACGTGCCTGAAACCCATGAATATCTTTTTAGTCAAGTAACTAGCATATGGAGGTCATGTCATAAAATATTTCTAATATGCCTGAATTTGTATTTTACATGATAACAGTTTAAAAGAAACATTGTAAGTTACTAATTATAATGCTTACATTTCCTCAGTTATTTAAACAGCAGCTACAGAAAACAAGCAAAGAATATTTACATTATCAAAGAACATCATCACTGACTTCAGTCTAGCACGAGTTTATGCACTTAAACACTCCCGTTATAATCAGTGAAGCTGTCTACACTGTATGATGAATAAATCTCTTAAACTACTTACATTGCACGTACATTTGCACTTCGTTGTTTATGATGAGAGAATTTGCGAGAGAACAGAATTCAGTCAGCGAGCGAGTGCGCGCACTGAACAACAAAACACTGATGTTTCAGCGATGACTCATCTGAATTCTGAACAGCTCTGATTGGCTGCTGCATTCATAAACTCAACGGAATTGTGCATGATTAATTATAACTCGCAACACTGTACAAATGCGGGGAAATATGATGGAACAAATAAGCCCTAATATAAATTAGACAATAAATACTAGCCTGAAAATAATAATAATAATAATAATAATCGTCTTACTATCGTCAAAGGCATCAGCCACAGGCTATAGGCTATCTCTTGACTATCGTAGATACATTATCGTCTGTCGGCACAAGCCTACATTAATAACTATGTCATCATTATACTGCACTTTATTCAGCATGACACAGTCAAACACATCAGACTGAAAATAATGAGCTACACAAGACAGCTCTTTATATTTTCATGTAATGGGATTGCAGAAGCCTTGAAGGCAAATTGAAAGATCCTGTCAGCTCACAGTCAGCTGAGACTTATATTTAATATATTGCAAAGTATTAAAAAATATAATCACTGAATGAAAATATTACTGGTGTTCAAGAAGTCATCTTATTAGCGCTTAAAATGGACTTGCACTTTTTTCCTGTTGTAATATTACATAGGCCTACAGTGGGATGAAACTACTACTGCTGGCTGGTCGTGTTTATGTGTGTGCGCGCTCTAAAATGGTGCATTTTTGTGTGGTTCATGTAGTTTTAATCCACTTGGCCTTGATGTGTATGCTTTTCTATTCAGAATGAAACAAAAAGACTATTGCCTAAGAAGAGAACAATGGAAAACTTTACAGTTCATATACAATTCAGAAAGGCATTCTGATTATATCACTCAGTCAGTGCATCGTGATTGGCCCAGATGTTTACAGCTAGGTACAAGCAAATGCACTTTCAGATGTGTTTTGGGGGTGGGGGAAATCACCTTCACTTTTGACTAAAATTACCAATGAATGTGCAATTTGTAAAACATATTTAGGATGGCAAATATGATCATATTTAAAGACAGAAATAGAAGCGGACTTCCTCTTTTAGAGTGTTTTAGCAGCTTAATAGAACACATGTCAAAAATTGCACACTTCACACTTGGGTAAAAGCACAAGATGATACCAAAAGAAAAAAAATAAACTCCAGGAGGGTTAAATATGTCACCGTCCCCCTCATAACTTTGTCTTATAGGGATTGTGTGTGCGCGTGTCTGTGTGAACGAGAAACAGAAAGGGACAGAGTGAGAGACAAAATAAATGGTATATTCTTGTTTGCCTCAAAATACTTCATATTTTAAAGAATACTTTCATAATTTATCATTCATTATTATTATTATTATTATTATTATTATTATTATTATTATCATTATTAATATAATTGTTTCTTTATCCATATATTTAAGATAATTATAAAAATATATTAGAGATTTATACTTTATTCAGAACTATACATGTACTGTATAAAATATAATTCTAAAATATATTACATTAACTGTAATATATTACAGTATTATTGTTATTATTATTATTATTTTACAAATATATACAATATAAAAAATGTATGTATAATAAAAATATATTTTTTATAAAAACATATATAAGCATTGAACCTTAACACAGATGATACGAATAATATCTTAAACTTCAGATTGAAATCACACAATTAATCACATTGATATATAAACCAGTAAACAAATTCATACATCACCTTACTGTTCTGTCATTTTGTGTCATTTAAGATAAAGGTTTGGGAAGATCGGCTCAGACTGTGTGCTGTAATTTTGCTCTTCCATCAGAGCGAGAGAGAGGATTAATTCCTGCTGGAGCTGCTGGGGACAGCAGGCTGGCAGACGCAGCACGTTGTACTGTGTTCTCTTTCATGGTTTTTAATTAACAGCCTGGGAATTTCCAAATTCCGGGGGAAAAGAACTTGAATAAATGAACAGTTCTGTGAGACAGATGTTCTGCTGCTCCACAAAGTGAGAGAAACAGAGAGGTGAAAAACTCTTGTAGCGTCTGGACCACCCAAACACACAATATATATTTTGTTAGCTAGATTTAACAAATACTCTGTAACAGCCGTGAGTGGCAGGAACAGGCCCCTGATTCCATGGTAACCCTGACACCCGATCCATTTACGACCTCCTGGAATTTAGGTGAAGAAAATCCCCTTCCTTGCCCATAAGGAAAATCCACAAGGAATGGACTTTTCTACTAATTAATTCATAGGAAAACCTTTCTTTGAATGAACAGTGTATCCTTCAGGTCATTGGGTATATTATTGTCATCGTGTATTTTGTCTTTGATATTTTTAGACAATTTTAGTATGCTTGTGAGGGAACCCATTCCTGATCATCCCTTTTCACTATATGTAATCTTACCTTGTTTAGTATCTATGAATTTGCCTTCTTATGATCGATAAATATGCCATGCACATCAATCAGCATATATTTATCTTAACATGGGAAAAAGCACAACAGTCATGTCAATAAAATTGAGCTTGGTTTTATTTAATATTCAATGGATGACGTCCACTCTATCAACTTAGCTTCAAAACTGCACGTGTCTTTGAGAGTCTTCGCCATTGTTGAAGGTACAAGTATCGACAACGTCTATGACAGTTTGTCCTTTGGAGTCAAAGTTAGCAAAGGCAGCAAAGAAATAAAATTTCAACATTATGTGTGCTGATCAAAGACTATTCAAGGCCTTCACGTCAAATGAAATATTGAATTTTGAGACACTGCCGAACTGTATTTGTAGAGTAGGGTTATGCATAAATAGGCAGGAATTCTTCAAATAAAGAACTCAAGCATGCTTACAGGGCTGCGGGTTATTGTTGCTGTTTTTTAAAATACTATTTCCTTTAACAAAACTCTGCTGAAAGTCAGAAGTAACTGCTCCTGGTTCCTTTTGAACAAGCAGAAAAATTATTCCCAGTTCTGTGAGGAGTCAGTGAAGTAGTCAGTAATGCCTCTGAATGATTGATTCACTGACACAATGAGCCTGATTCAAACCGCAAACTCACAAGCAAATTTGACACAGTTTCATGAATCATTAAATATAACCAGTTCATAGAAGTCTTCAGTTGTTTGTTAATCAAACATCACAGCTAGTGCACAGGAGATGATATCTGGCAAACCCACATTTGTATGGACACACAATTTCTCCAATAGCAAATATTATACATTTTAAAATATACTGCAAGCAGCAATTACCGGGGTTCAAGCACTTTAAGGCCTTTAAGATTCTATGCTTTTAGGGTCTAGTCCAGGGGTGCCCAACCCTGCTCCTGGCGATCGACTGTCCTGCAAAGTTCAGCTCCAACCCTAATCAAACACACCTGAAGCAACTAATTAGGGTCTTCAGGATCACTTAAAAATTGAAGGCAGGTGTCTTTGATTAGAGTTGGAGCTAAACTTTGCAGGACAGTCGATCGCCAGAAGCAGGGTTGGGTACCTCTGGTCTAGTCCAACCCAAAATGTATGGCTGGCACTAAAACACATCCATGATGGAGAATGCGCTCACATACACACACAGAAATGAAATGCAGCGGCTCCTGACTGTAAATTTAGGTGGGGCAGATTCTGGGTCGTAGTGTTGGTTTATAATAAACTCAAGAAAGCTTATAGTCTTTAGCCTAACACATGCACACACACTTTTGGCAGAGATCTAATGTCCTTGAGTTATTATGTCCTATGCGGGGCAGTCTCAAAACTGCCCAAATGGCTCTCAATTATAGTGTGCTGCAGTTCCACTGTCACCACAGATTTACATTGTAAAATTTGTGGGGCACTGTTGAGTTCGGGAGGACACCCGCACGACTGCCCCACTAAGTATCATTTTACGTGCCTGCCAAAGCTTGCGATGAATTTTAATATATCCAGCGTACTTTATGACTTAAAATTGTCAAGAAAATCCGAAAAATATTTGTTGCAGAATACTGAACACATTTACAGTGTATTATTTATTCAGTTTATATAGGCTAATTATAGGTTTGTAAACATTCGGGATGCGCGCGCATCATGGTTGCAGAAAACCTGGGAGAGAAAGCCTTTTTACGGCTAGAGAAGAATAAAAGAAAAAATTATAAATTTGATTTTATATTTAAAAAATCCGACTTTAGTCTTGCAATTCCGAGATTATATCTCACAATACTGATAAGGAAAAACAACTCGTCATTCTCTCTTTTCCCTTCGGCTTAGAATATATATCCCACACTTCTGGCTTTTTTCCCTCAGAATTGACAAACTCACTATTTTTGAGTTAAATCGAGGTGTAAAATCCGAATTAGGAGACATAATCTTGCATTTGTGAGAAAAAGTCAGAATTGTGAGATGAAATAAATAAATGTTATGTAAAATGTTAATAGTAATAGGTTTAAATAATATTTTATGCTGTAACTGTAGGGCTAAGTTAATACAATACATCCCATATGAACTGCATATCTGAATATTCTGTAGACCTATTGTTTAAATCAAATATATGCTTTAAAAATAGAGTAATCATAGCCGTTTTCATCCATAGTATGTTCGTTTAAACGTCTGCGTTTAGCTTCAAATGACTATTTTGATGACAGTATTCTATAAAAATGATTTGCATTCCGATTCTGATATCCAAAGGCACAACAATACATGTTTTTCTCTTATTCCATAGATTGTACCTGTTTCCCTCTACTTGTTCCCATTGTTTTCTGCCACCACAATGCGCGCGCAGCTGCATGTGACGTAACTATGACATCTATTCCAAATTGGTCTGTAGAGGTCTATGTTGGGCGAATATTTTGGTGGGGCTCTGCACAGTGGTCCTAGAGGCAAAGTTGTTCAGAATGAGGAGATCTATAGTATGATACGAAGATCCAGTGTATGTGTGAATATAGGAACATTTTATATTTTTATTTATTTATTTTTTGCAATTTGAGGTTATTCGCCATAGAAATATGTTTTTGAGACCTTTTTAACTGTTATAGTGTCACCTATGGTCAGATCTCCATAAAACTTTGCATGCATGTTTAGCATCATATGTCACATGTTCTCACATGTTTTGTGAAGTTCTGAGTTTTTGTTTAAGATTTATAGACTTTTGGGTATATTTGGCCACACCCCTTTTCTAAAGTACCCGGTTATAGCTACCCAAAGGGTAAAGGTCAATTTTTTTTATAATTATTGATCTAGAGAGTCCAGAGAATTGTACTGCAGTGGTTTTATTGAGGTTGAGCAGAAAACCTACACTGTAAAAAAAAATCTGTGACATTTACGGTAAAATACCGGCAGCTGTGGTTGCCAGAACTTCACCTTAAAAAATATGGTAGCAACATTTTAGGTTTTACAGATTTAACTTAAATTCACAATAAAATACCGCATTTCATTAACTGATGTAATGTTAATAAACCAACATATTGAAGTGTTAATATCTGTTTTAAACCATTGAAATGCACTGATAACAACCAAAAACAGGTGGTGATGAGAAAGTCACATGATGAACCAAAGCTCATCACAAACAGCTTTACTACGAGCTGAGGAGGGTAGTTCTTATATATAGAAGGTGCACACAGTGTCATTCACACAAACACTAAACCCCATCATGGTGACACACATGAAACTGAAATAATGCAATAAACATTAATTTAACAACATTAGATGTAAGATTAAACCCTAATGTACACATCTAATAAGAATAAGAAACATGTTATTTCAACAACAACAAAAAAAAACATCAAATATGAAGTGTCATGCAGGGAGTTCTGGGAGTGTCAATTTATGTTTTTTCACTGTAAATTATACAATGACTTTCTTTTTCCCTTCCAAAAACTAAAAATTTACTGTAAAATTACATTAAATGTAATTACATTTATTCACCTAAAATAGTATGGAAACTTACTGTTAACCAGTTAACAGGTTTTTACTGTAGCATTTTTACAGTCTTTTACTGTTAAAATCACAATCACTTTTTACAGTGTATGACTAGTTTGCAAAAGTAGGTTTTTTTCCCCATAATTTCAAAAGCTTAACAAATTAATTGATTGACAGCACTGGTTCTTGAGCCAGAGTTGTTCAGAATGAGGTGATCTATCATATGAAATTAATATCGTGTTATCGTGTGTGATGAAAAGGGGGTTTCAAGTATCAAAAAAAAATGTAATACAGCTTTAAAAAGTTTTTTCCCCATAAATTCATAAATTAACTGTTTAATTTTGTTTTTCTGAGCAAAAAAGTATGACTATCATACATTTTGTACAATAATTTACAGAAGAATATGTTTTATGTATTTAAAATTACTTTTGTTCATTCAATTTGATGCGGACACCAAAATGGTGACGTCTTGTCTTTGACCCACGTATTTGTGAAAAATTGCGTGATAAATGAAAAATGTGATATCGCTCTCCAGTGGCCGATTTCTTTCAAATTTCTTACAGACCTTTAGGGCCATGAGTCAAACTAAATTAACCTTGTTAATTTAGCCCCCGTTAACCTGGTCTAATACAAATTTTTAAATCAATCGAACTAACAGGTGCATAGCTATATCCATTTTTATTTTTCCATGCTGTAGCGCCAAACTCTGCACTTTTTTATGACCTCAGATTGAGCTGTTACATAAGTGTTCTGAGTTTGGTGAAGATAAGTCATTTTGTTCAAGAGTTATCTGCATTTTAGTAAAAGTGGCTCTGCACACTTCAAAAGTTTTGTGTCCCTTTGCAACAGTGAGTCGAAATTCCAACTTATTGATTATTGATATTCACTCTCCAGATAATATTTCTGCACTGGTTTGGTTCTGATCGGGTGAAAAACCTAGGACTAGTTTGCAAAAGTATGTTTTGAACAAAATTCAAAATAGCTGAATAATTTGCATATAACTGGAAATGCAATGGAGATAGTAATTTTTTATCACTGTATCGCCCCCTATTGGCCAATTGGGGTGAGTCATTGCCAGTCTCTCCCCAAATTGAGTTTCAAGTCTCTTGGCCTTATTTTGGTCTGTATGATCAGTTTTATAGCAGAAAAGTAATAATAAAAATCTATCATTTTAGAGAGGAGAGATTTCTATTTATATTGAACATAATGAAAGAATTAGTTGGCATTTCAGTTGATATCTATGTCATGTAATTAGCATTAAAAAAATGAAGGCATGAACATTATCATGTATCATGGTGCATAATGGTCTAAAAGAATATTTAAATTTTGTTGATTGCTCATTTATTAATATTTAATCATTTGAACTTTTGATAACAACCAAAAACAGGTGGTGATGAGAAAGTCACATGATGAACCAAAGCTCATCACAAACAGCTTTACTACGAGCTGAGGAGGGTAGTTCTTATATATAGAAGGTGCACACAGTGTCATTCACACAAACACTAAACCCCATCATGGTGACACACATGAAACTGAAATAATGCAATAAACATTAATTTAACAACATTAGATGTAAGATTAAACCCTAATGTACACATCTAATAAGAATAAGAAACATGTTATTTCAACAACAACAAAAAAAAACATCAAATATGAAGTGTCATGCAGGGAGTTCTGGGAGTGTCAATTTATGTTTTTTCACTGTAAATTATACAATGACTTTCTTTTTCCCTTCCAAAAACTAAAAATTTACTGTAAAATTACATTAAATGTAATTACATTTATTCACCTAAAATAGTATGGAAACTTACTGTTAACCAGTTAACAGGTTTTTACTGTAGCATTTTTACAGTCTTTTACTGTTAAAATCACAATCACTTTTTACAGTGTATGACTAGTTTGCAAAAGTAGGTTTTTTTCCCCATAATTTCAAAAGCTTAACAAATTAATTGATTGACAGCACTGGTTCTTGAGCCAGAGTTGTTCAGAATGAGGTGATCTATCATATGAAATTAATATCGTGTGTGGTTCAAAGATGAAAAGGGGGTTTCAAGTATCAAAAAAAAATGTAATACAGCTTTAAAAAGTTTTTTCCCCATAAATTAAAATGTATCCTGTTTAATTTTGTTTTTCTGAGCAAAAAAGTATGACTATCATACATTTTGTACAATAATTTACAGAAGAATATGTTTTATGTATTTAAAATTACTTTTGTTCATTCAATTTGATGCGGACACCAAAATGGTGACGTCTTGTCTTTGACCCACGTATTTGTGAAAAATTGCGTGATAAATGAAAAATGTGATATCGCTCTCCAGTGGCCGATTTCTTTCAAATTTCTTACAGACCTTTAGGGCCATGAGTCAAACTAAATTAACCTTGTTAATTTAGCCCCCGTTAACCTGGTCTAATACAAATTTTTAAATCAATCGAACTAACAGGTGCATAGCTATATCCATTTTTATTTTTCCATGCTGTAGCGCCAAACTCTGCACTTTTTTATGACCTCAGATTGAGCTGTTACATAAGTGTTCTGAGTTTGGTGAAGATAAGTCATTTTGTTCAAGAGTTATCTGCATTTTAGTAAAAGTGGCTCTGCACACTTCAAAAGTTTTGTGTCCCTTTGCAACAGTGAGTCGAAATTCCAACTTATTGATTATTGATATTCACTCTCCAGATAATATTTCTGCACTGGTTTGGTTCTGATCGGGTGAAAAACCTAGGACTAGTTTGCAAAAGTATGTTTTGAACAAAATTCAAAATAGCTGAATAATTTGCATATAACTGGAAATGCAATGGAGATAGTAATTTTTTATCACTGTATCGCCCCCTATTGGCCAATTGGGGTGAGTCATTGCCAGTCTCTCCCCAAATTGAGTTTCAAGTCTCTTGGCCTTATTTTGGTCTGTATGATCAGTTTTATAGCAGAAAAGTAATAATAAAAATCTATCATTTTAGAGAGGAGAGATTTCTATTTATATTGAACATAATGAAAGAATTAGTTGGCATTTCAGTTGATATCTATGTCATGTAATTAGCATTAAAAAAATGAAGGCATGAACATTATCATGTATCATGGTGCATAATGGTCTAAAAGAATATTTAAATTTTGTTGATTGCTCATTTATTAATATTTAATCATTTGAACTTTCATTCATTTGTCTTCTAAAAAGCGTAAGAACAAAAGAAGAAAAATGGAAACAGTTACAGCCTTACTAAAACAGGGTATTAAACATAGCTGCTTGTTCCTGTCTGTTCTTAATTTCACTTCTCTGTAGCAAACACGTCAACATTACCCCAACCAACATGGTAAAATAAGACAGGGCCATGGCGAACACATTGACTAAGGTTCATTATTATAGACCTAGCTTGTAGGTTTGCCATGCTGCCTTATTAATGGTTGATCTTTCAGACATTCTCATTAATCACTGAACTCAGAGATACCGCCTCAAAACTAGGACTTTGTTTCGACTCGCACTTTAGACCTTAATTTGAAGACTTTAGATTTCATTTGGGCAAAAACTTCATCACAGTTACTTGTGTCTTGGCTTGACTTGAGAAAGTCAAACCTCTACAGACTACAGTTAAATGTAGTGCATATGTAACGGGGGTATTTAGCCCGTCATGTAAGGGAAATGGATTATGGCTGCCCTGGAAGTTTGGACAACGAAAGGATCTTGGTCCCCGCTCCCCAAACTTTTTATTCTCGTTACACACTAACGTGTGTATGTGGTTTCTTATCTTATTGTGTTGGAACACTACTGATTGACAATGGTAGGCTTCAGGTATGGTAATGTTACACGGTGACTTCCTGAAGTGAAATTGCATACATGAGAGTAAAGTGTGATATGCTCCTCCCTCCCCAGATCTAATAAAGTAAGTGAGACTCCCCCACTCCCTGACAGCTCTCAACAGAAAGGTACACTGTAGATAAGTGCAAAAAGGAGTTAAACAGAATTTATTCTTTTTCTTATGAATAATTATTTCTTCTGATTGAGTAATCGATTAAATAAAAATAATTTACAGTCTTTGTGCTGTCTTTTCAAATCCACACAATCACCTTCAACACAGTTGAAAAACCTTTCACTTGTGTTGTGGTATAACAAATCCCTTATGAAACTTCAGTTCACGAGTTACTCAGTTACTCAAGTTCCATAGTCCACTTGAATTACCACAGTTCCCTGTTTATCAGTTCAGTCATGTAGCGTCTGCGTAAAATCATGGATGGTCTTTGGGGTTTATGGCCTAAGAGATCCCTTTTAGCCTTTGACATTTGCATATACATTACAGTCCTGGCCACATGCCACATTTATATGGATGCTAAATTACCAATGGTTCCTCTCACTATCAAGGAGATGTTGAACAGCTCCACCACTCGCATCTCCCCGTCTGACTTCAAACAGTTTCCAAAGACAAGTAAATGACCCCCCCCCCGGTGCCAGGCGGCGATGGGCCTGGCTGACCAGCAAACGACAACAGGCTCACATAACACACACACACACATAAAGACCTTTTCTTTATTTAGACAATAATTAATCAGTTACAAATGTATCTGGTATATGCATGTGTTGTTTGTACGTTTCCCTATTAGATTAGCTGAGTTACCACTCGTTATTTGTATTAGTTAAGCCCTAAGCGCTGATATTCAGGTGTATGTGTCACGAATCCGGTCCATGAACTTTCCTTTTCATTGACTCTCGCACCACACAAACTGTTGCATAGCACCCCGGACTACATTTCCCATCATGTATTGCACTGATTGCACTCAGCACGAATTGCACACACCTGTTTACACTGATTGCACCCAGCTGTTTCATATCACTCCCTCACTATTTAACACTCACTCTGATCCCTTCCCTCTGCCGAGTATTGTTTCAGCGTTTATCACTCTCCTAGAGATAGCTACCTTACGGAGCCCTTGTCATTGCCTTAGCCCTAGTCATTTGCCTTAGCCTTAGCCTTAGCCCTAGTCATTTGCCTTAGCCCTAGTCATTTGCCTTAGCCCTAGTCATTTGCCTTAGCCCTAGTCATTTGCCTTAGCCCTAGTCATTTGCCTTAGCCCTAGTCATTTGCCTTAGCCCTAGTCATTTGCCTTAGCCTTAGCCTTAGCCCTAGTCATTTGCCTTAGCCTTAGCCTTAGCCCTAGTCATTTGCCTTAG
>NW_015505550.1:48263-63213 GCF_001515645.1 Sinocyclocheilus grahami
TAGCCCTAGCCTAGCTGTTTTCCCGGTTTCTGATCTTCGCCTGGTTTCCTGGATTTCTCCCTTAGTCTTGCCCCTTCTGACTCTGTCTGCCCATCGTCGACCCACGCTAGCCCTAGGACTGTTCTTGTGTCTTGCCCACCATATACCTGTCTGCCTCTGTTTGACCCTGCCTGCTTCATGACCACGTCTCTGTCTTCTCCACAATAAAGCCTTGCAGATGGATCCGCACGTCTCACGTCTCGTCAGCCCCGTAACAGAATGAATGTATCTCTGGTTTAATATATTCTAAATGTTTCTTTCTTGGTATCAATATTATCTGCTCTTTATTCCTTAAACAATGATGTACCGTATGTGATTGTGAAATGCATCATACGATTTGTACTATATTTTGGATTAAAACTGCACCAATTCCAGACCGGCCATAAAACATGCAAATGGGCCATAAAGGGAGACAAAGGAAACTTCTCCCGCTCAAAAATTCACGCCTGGTATTGGCTATTCCACCCAAAGTTGGGTGTGAATAGAAACCCTCAAAAGTCATTAGCTTGAAATTATCTTTGCTCAGAAAACCAATTCTTTAGAGACGACACTAAAACTTCTCAAGACTCTCCTCTGGAGTTTGATTTTCCGGCAGTTTTTATCTTCAAGTAACTTCAATCCGCTGTGGGCTTTCCTATCTTCAGAAGAAGACAAAGAAAACTTCCAGCTCCCTTCTAAGAGAACTCAAGAACCGTTGTCTACCGCATCAGGAATCTTGTTCAGCAATCGAAGCCAATGCAAGTAACCGTTTACAACTATTTAGATGCGGGCTTAAGTTTGAGCCCTTTTAAGGTAATTTTTGATTCTTTGATGATTCTCATTAGGTTGTGGTTAATTGATGTGAAATACTGCCATTCTTTTACTCTTCTCTCTCTCTTCCTTACTTTCCTTCATTTTGTATATATGTGTTGTGCTTCGTTTAGTTATATGTTAGATATAGTTTAATTTATTAAATCCCTTTTATTCACAACTGATTGTATCTGTGTGCTGCTCACAATTCGAAGTCACTGAATGTTTGATCCCTTGCTACATGCTAAGTTAATGCTAGTACTGTATGCAGGAAAGTTATTCTTTCTTGGCCAGGAAAGAATCTTTCCTTGAATTGATATGATTCATATATATATGATTATATTGGTTATATTGATGACAAAAATCAAGCGGGGTCTTCACTTTAAGTGTACTCACAGCTTCCGTGGCCTTCACGATATGTTACTGCGTCATTCTAACAGCAAACACATACCACGAGAACAAAACTGAAAAAAAAAACTATTTTCAGCTATGAACTGCGGGTCACTGTCCACACTTTCACTTAGTGATGTCGTCCTTTATTCAACTTAAGCCTCGATAATCTTCTGTTGAAGCAACTTTATCGAACGAGCTTCTCGATCACAACACTGCACTCACTTCTGTGTGTGACACACTCATACGCTGCGCTCTTCTACATCTCCCTGCTGCACTCACAGCACTTGCAAAAAGCAGTGAAATACTGCCATTCTTTTACTCTTCTCTCTCTCTTCCTTACTTTCCTTCATTTTGTATATATGTGTTGTGCTTCGTTTAGTTATATGTTAGATATAGTTTAATTTATTAAATCCCTTTTATTCACAACTGATTGTATCTGTGTGCTGCTCACAATTCGAAGTCACTGAATGTTTGATCCCTTGCTACATGCCAAGTTAATGCAAGAACTGTATGCAGGAAAGTTATTCTTTCTTGGCCAGGAAAGAATCTTTCCTTGAATTGATATGATTCATATATATATGATTATATTGGTTATATTGATGACAAAAATCAAGCGGGGTCTTCACTTTAAGTGTACTCACAGCTTCCGTGGCCTTCACGATATGTTACTGCGTCATTCTAACAGCAAACACATACCACGAGAACAAAACTGAAAAAAAAAACTATTTTCAGCTATGAACTGCGGGTCACTGTCCACACTTTCACTTAGTGATGTCGTCCTTTATTCAACTTAAGCCTCGATAATCTTCTGTTGAAGCAACTTTATCGAACGAGCTTCTCGATCACAACACTGCACTCACTTCTGTGTGTGACACACTCATACGCTGCGCTCTTCTACATCTCCCTGCTGCACTCACAGCACTTGCAAAAAGCAGACCACTCGCCAAAATAAAAGTATCCCAAAAATAATCTCTTTTCAAAATGATATACCCATTACATTCAGGTGAGCCGGACAGACATGTAACGAATCAGCTCATGAGGAAATATGAATAATTAATCATAACTAGTTATAATTAATTATGAATATTTTAGATCCGCTGTAGATATTTAGCTGACCTCTCAGGGTCAGCCGTCTTGTCAATTCTAAGAACGTTAATTTCCTGGTTAAGGGAAATAACTTCCTTACTGTACAATTCTACAAAAGCTTGTAGCATAAATCTGCATGATTAAGTGACTCAGTTATGAGCAAACAATGAACCACATCAAGTGTGATACAAGTAAGGTTTAATTAACCACATAAACACTTAAACTAGTCTAACATACTACATAAACACATACACTGGTCTAACATACACATACACACACACACACGCATACAGTTGGTATAGGAAAGGGTTAAAGCTTAACTCAGTACAGAGAAGAGAAATAAGGAATGAACTTATAAAAACATTTGCATATTCAGCAGATCTGCCCGAGGGAAACATCAGATTCTTAGTTCAAACACACCTTTGTAAAAAGGTGCCAATGATACCTCATGTATCAATTAATAAGGCTAAGTTTGATACTTGCATGTCTCATCTGTCTGAAAGAGAGGTTTTATGTAATCTGAAGTTTTCAGTTGATCTTTGCTGAATTTGGGTCGATGAAAACAACCAGTTTTGAGTCAGAGAATCTTGGTTAATGGAAAGGTCGAGGCCGAAGCCTGGCACGTAACTTAGGATGTTCTGAAGCGTTGGATCTTGATGAATGGAAAGGACAAGGCCGAAGCCTGGCACGAGCATAGGGTTTCCAGGGGAGCGGTTTTTTTCACATCCTCTCAGACTTCAAACAAACCACCGACTGGGTGGGTCCCTGGAGCGGGGCCTTTAAGGTCTCGGAAGAGTCACGCCTCTCAAGGTGGGCTTATCCAATGAGAACGGAAGAAATTTCAAGCGGGAGGTTGCAATTGCTGGAGGGTTTTACGACCCTTTGTCTCTAAGCATGGTAATTTGCAAATGGACATGAATCGAAATTACTAAAGATTCTCAGGACCCTAATATATATTGCCTATGTACCAACATATAATATACACGCTTGTTTCGATCATAAGAAGGCGAATTCATAGATACTAAACACGGTATATGTAAGGTTATATGAATGAGTGGTTTATCGATAATAAACAAATCAGTGCTTGAGCAGGGCCTTTGCCGTTGTATTTGCTGTCTGATTCCTGGTAGGAACAGCAACTGTAAACCTGGTAAACATATCGGTGAGAACGAGCACATTTTCATACCCTCCAGAAGACTGTTCAAGCTGCGTATAATCCATGGCTAGGACCTCTAATGGAGCTGAAACATTACTGCATGTCATAGGGACTCGAAGCCTAGGGAAAACATCTTTAGCCAGCGTACATCTCTTGCAATGCTTTATCCAGCATGGAACATCTGCAGACATGGCAGGCCAGTAATAATTTTGTCTCATTCAAGTTAATGTACTTCTCTCTCTGAAATGATGTGTTCATGTTGTCCCTCGTACACTTCACGCTGTAAAGGCTCAGGAACAACCACCTGCCAGATCTCTTCTCCGTCCCTAGGGTACAGGATGCATCTGAACAGCATTCCCTGAGGCAACTTAAGACGGTTAAACTCTTTGGCAAGCTTCTTCAGTTTTGGCTCCATTCAACTGTGATACATTCTACTTGGTCTCTTGTTCTCGGATACTGATTTATATATGGGGACATTCACCGGATCGTTCTTCTGCTGTTTTCCTATCTCGCTCCAGCTATACCCATTTATTTCTCCTCTTATTGATGCTTGCACCGCAGCTTTACCTTCAGGTTCCTCTTGGTCAATCCTCTTGCCTGGCCACAAGCATGCTCTAACCTCATCAGCTCCTAGCCGGATGAAATCCTTTCCATCATCGTCCTCGTCCGGTTCCTCCCTTGAGGGTATCCTTGACAGGGTGTCCGCATTCGTGTTGTGTCAGCCAGGTTTATAGCATACTTCAAAGTCGTACTCGGCCAGCTGTGCTACCCAGTGCTGCTCAACTGCGCCAAGATTAACTGAGTAGAGGTACCGTAGAGGGTTATGATCAGTAATCACAATGAGGTATTCTTTAAATTTTTCAGTGATCGCCCACTTTAATGCAAGCAGCTCCAACTTGAATTCACTATAGTTCTTGTCATTCTTCTCTGAACCTCTTAGTCCTCTGTTTGCGTACGCCACCACACGCTCAATCCCCTCCTGCTTCTGGCTAAGGACCGCTCCCAGTCTGTGACGACTTCCATCAGTGGTAAGTCTAAAGGGCTCACTGAAGTCGGGATATGCCAGAATTGGTGGGGACATTAAACACCCTTTCAACTCGTCCAACGCGGTCTGGCATTCTTGGCTCCAAGTGAATGTTACAGGGGTCTTGCTTTTCTTTCCTCCACTTACCAATGCATGTAGTGGTTTGGCAATTTGAGCAAACCTTGGGACAACTCTTCGGTAATAGCTCATAAAACCAAGCACTTGCCTGACTTCTCTCACATTTCTGGGAACTGGCCATGTGTCCAAAGCTTTAACTTTCTCGTCATCCACTTTTATGCCTTCTGCGGAGATCTGGTGCCCTAAAAACTTTACTTCAGGCCTTAGAAGGAAGCACTTGCTTAGCTTTAACTTCAGACCATGTTGTCTAAGCCAGTTAAAGACAAGTTCTAACCTCTCACAGTGGCTTTCAAAATCTCTGGAGAAGATAATGACATCATCCAGATAGACCAAAAGAATGTCAAAGGCCAAGTCACCCAGCAACACACCCATCAGGCGCTGAAAGGAGGCCGGAGTGTTGCACAACCCGAACGGCATCCTGGTCCACTCAAACAGCCCAAATGGGGTGATGTCTTCTTCCTATCTTTCTCACTCACAGCCAGCTGGAATACACAGCTACCCAGCAGTCAAATCCAGTGTAGAGAACAGTTTGGCGTTGCCCAACGCGTCAAAGGACTCATCCAGCCGTGGAAGCGGATAAGCGTCCTTATACGTCACTTTGTTCAGCTTTCGATAATCGCAGCAGAAACGCACACTGCCATCTTTCTTCATTACGATAGCTGTGGGTGATGCCCAGGGGCTGCTGCTCTCTTTGAGGATTCCCTGGGACACCAGGTTCTTGACATGCTTTTTGACTTCTTGAAATATCTGTGGTAGTACTCTACGATGATGTTGTTTTATCAGTGGTGCAGTAGGGATATCATGCACCACAGCCATGGTGTAACCATAATCTTGGTCATCTCTGGAGAAGACATCTGTGTTTTGATAACAACTCGGCGAGTCTTTCACATTGTGCTGGTGTGAGACCTTCATAGTTTACTTCAACTGGAACTGGAACAAGTTCTTATCAGTCTGAACCTTGTCTTCCTTTAATTTTTTGACATGAAGTACACCATCATCTTCCTCCAATTCAATAACATCCTTTGTGACCACCTCTTTTGGCTTAAAAACAGAAGCCACTCAAAATCGGGGTGCAATTCTAACGGTCTTTCCACTCAAGTTCAGCATACGCACAGGGACCTTTCCACAGTTTGTTTTAGCAAGAACGTGAGCCCCTAAGAGGCCTTTCAGCAAACTTGTGCCAGCTGCAGGTTCTACTAGCACATTACTCTTCACCCTAGGTGACACGCCACAGTGGCCCTCAAGTACCTTCTCACAGCGGGGAGGAATAGTGACAGCTTGTCTTCCAGCAATCTTAACATACCCAATCCTTCCGTCAGGCCATAGATGTCCCGCTTCCTTCTCAACTCTAGCAAGTACCCTCCGGACTTGAGCTTCATCTCGCTGACTATACTTCCGTCTACCTTTTCCATCCCCTCCGCTGAGATGAACAGAGACTGCACTTCATTTGGTATATTCATTCCGATGACCCCAGATACTCCTTTCATTTCCTTGACGTCATGACTTGTGTCAGTCAGAAAGAAGGACTAGGAAGCACTTTTCCCAGACATTCTATATCAGCCTGTAAGCAACCCAAGACAGGAATGTCTAGTCCATTGGTCACTGTCAGTTTAACCCAGCCTGCAGAGGACAACTTTAGCTTTTGCTCCCCAAAGTGCTGTCTGAAGTGTGACTCGGAGATGGTGGACACCTCTGATCCTGTATTTAAGAGGCACTTGGTCTTGACACCGGCTATCTTCACCTCAACAGTGAGACAATCCCCAAAAGCCCTATTCTTCAGTTTTTCAGCAGTCTCATCAGCCAGCCATTCTGCTGTGTGACATCTAATCAATGAGGGCCCTGGGCTTTCCTGTACTGCACCTCCCGAGTCTATCTCTGTAACTTCAGCTAACTCCACTATACACTGTGGTGGAGTTGGTCCCATCCCAGACTTGCCACCTTGTGGACAATAGCGACTGGTGTGTCCGGGTTCACCACACGAATAACAAATATAACAGCCTTCACCGTCTTTTAACGGTTGTTTCTTTGGATGGCTCGGCTGTGGTCTATTCCTTTCTTTTGCATGAACGACTTGATATAATTCCTCTTGACGAGCAGCTATTTTCTAAATTGCTTCATGCAACTTCTCTAAAGACAGAGTGGAGGGAGCATCCTGTGCTGCAGCAGCATTTACTATCCCTCTGGCACAGGTACTGGGCCTGACATTACTAGAAGTCTGTACGTCCTCCTCTTCTGACCAGGTAATTGCCGCTTGCATCAACTCCCCGAAACTCAAATCTGGCTCAGCCTTAATTCTGCGCTTCATCTCGCGACGCAATAAGTCATCTTTTAGGCCTAGCACCAGTTGCTCTTTCAGGACCTTTTGAGCATCTGCCACTCTAGCTGGCTCTCGGCGCTGAACACGATTAAGTCTTTCTGGAAGGTCAAATGCATAGGAGCGTATTGTTACTCCTGTATTCTGACCATGATCATAGAATCATCAGCCTTGTACCAATGGGCATTTTATCTCCATAAGTGTCAAGGAGAACAGTGAAGATGTTGTCAACAGACTCCTCTCTTTTCATCTTTTAGGTGCTGTTTCACCAGCTCAACCCGGTCCTCAGTGGGCACCCTCATGACTTGAAATGCTGACTTCATTGATGCCACCCATTCTTCAATATTCAGCTCTCCTGGTTTTGACAGGCAACCAGTGAAATCAGGGAGCTTCCGGTCTCTAGAGATATAAATGGCAGCTGGTGTTGTTTGCGCAGAGGCCTGGCTCTCAATTACCACCTTTGCTAAGGATAGGGCTTCTCTCTGTTCCGCTCTGGCTTGGTCAAGTGCCCCTGCCTGCTCAGCAATGCTCCTCTGCATCTCTGCCATCTTTTTTTTAGTTCCTCCAGCTCAGACATCTTCTTACTTGACAACAAACAACTTGTGGGCCTGGAGACTGTAGGATCTCTGTCTTCGCACGGACCCACTTACACTATTGAATCCACACATGAAACAACCACATTCCATTAAGACAAACTGAGGCACTCCTCTGCAACCAGCTGCGGTCATAAAACTCATGCAGGGTCAGTGAAGGGTTGAAGCAGTTCCTGTCCTATTTAGCGTATCTCTCAAGAGACTCAGATAAAGACAGGGCTTAAACCCTAACTCAAATGAGGATACAAATCTATCTTTGTTTTACGGGCTTTCAAGGACCAGATGCGTGATACCCCTGACCATTTAACACATAAATTGCTAAATCCGATCAACAAAAGAGACAATTTTAGAGCTCCCTGTCCAGCAGAAGGATGGCAGATCCACACTCGCTTGACATGGGCATGACCTCAGGATACCTCCCCTTTCCCCCCTGCATTCCAAAAAAAAGGACACGAACTTACACAGATTATTCATAAAGCAATCATTTGAAAGTATCAGAGCAATAGATTCACAAATAATATGTTGTATGTCTTATACAGTGGGTACGGAAAGTATTCAGACCCCCTTAAATTTTTCACTCTTTGTTATATTGCAGCCATTTGCTAAAATCATTTAAGTTAATTTCTTTTCCTCATTAATGTACACACAGCACCCCATATTGACAGAAAAACACAGAATTGTTGACATTTTTGCAGATTTATTAAAAAAGAAAAACTGAAATATCACATGGTCCTAAGTATTCAGACCCTTTGCTGTGACACTCATATATTTAACTCAGGTGCTGTCCATTTCTTCTGATCATCCTTGAGATGGTTCTACACCTTCATTCGAGTCCAGCTGTGTTTGATTATACTGATTGGACTTGATTAGAAAAGCCACACACCTGTCTATATAAGACATTACAGCTCACAGTGCATGTCAGAGCAAATGAGAATCATAAGGTCAAAGGAACTGCCTGAAGAGCTCAGAAACAGAATTGTGGCAAGGCACAGATCTCGCCAAGGTTACAAAACTAAAAATGGCTGTCCACGAACGTTTACCATCCAACCTGACAGACCTGGAGAGGATCTGCAAGGAGGAATGGCAGAGGATCCCCAAATCCAGGTGTGAAAAACTTGTTGCATCTTTCCCAAAAAGACTCATGGCTGTATTAGATCAAAAGGGTGCTTCTACTAAATACTGAGCAAAGGGTCTGAATACTTAGGACCATGTTATATTTCAGTTTTTCTTTTTTAATAAATCTGCAAAAATGTCAACAATTCTGTGTTTTTCTGTCAATATGGGGTGCTGTGTGTACATTAATGAGGGGAAAAAATTTACTTAAATGATTTTAGCAAATGGCTGCAATATAACAAAGAGTGGAAAATTTAAGGGGGTCTGAATACTTTCCGTACCCACTGTATATGCTTGATGTGTTCATGAAATCGGTGCAACTTTAATCAGTGTTTATTGCCCTTTTTAGGAAATGAGGTTATTAATATGTGTGTAAGATATGTGAAGTTTAGTATTGAACGTAAACTTGTGATAATTGCAGAATATTGAAATAAGTGAAAAGCTGTTATTTCAAACAGTATGTGTTGTACGACACTATATAGAAGTTATTAACAAAACCTGCAAATCTTAATTTCTCCACATAATAAATTGGAGCCTCTTGTTAATGTATGCATGCTCTGCCCTGCAACAAGTCGATTGGAAGGTCGCGTCGTGGGACGGACTTATGCAGCATATCAAATCCCAAGGCAGAACAGATTTGCTTGCTTGCTGTCGCCTTTCGCCGTGTTAGAGTAGTCCACCTTGTGCTCATACGCTTACCATCACAGCATCGCAGAACTCCAGAACTCAAACACTTCAGTTCAAGCTTCGTAACTCTGCAGAACGCAAAGCCTTGCTAAAGCAGTCTATCTCTCAGAAGAATCCGAAGCTCCGCTGTAACCCGGCAACCAACCACTCCAAGAGGGTCTCCCCAAAAGGACGTCGTCCAAACGTCACCTCAGCGACCAATCCGAAAGCTCCGGGGTTCCCTCAGCAGCCATCCAGGAAGCCTTCGTCAGTAACGGGACAACTCAGCTTTTCAGCTGTCAACCAAGCAAAATGCAAGTACAAACAAAATCTTCGATCTGCTGAACTGACGCTGGTGAATTTAGTTAAGCAGTAAAGATAAGAAAATATCTGCTTTGTGAATAATCTCAGGTGAATTTAAATCACTCGTGAAAACGAGTTAGAATTTGGAAACTTCATGCAACTCAGTCAACTCTCATTCTAAAAAAACTGTATGTTTGTGTGTTTTAGCTTAGTTTTGATGTAATCTAGGATAGCCAATAAAATTCATGTTTCATTTATAAAGAATCATTGTTGGTGTCATATAATTTCAAGGTTAAACCCTTTTGCCAAAAAGATCCCTTGCTACCTAGCTCGTAGCTTACTTATAATAATAGCTAAATATCTACAGTGGATCTAAAATATGAATAGTTAATTATAACTAGTTATGCTTAATTATTCATATTTCCCCATGAGCTGATTCGCTACAAACCCGTGGCCAGGGGGAATACAGATATTCAAATAGTTAAAATCTATTAAGAATCACCGGCTCGCTGGACGACCCTTGATTTAAAGTGTAAACTATCAGATTTGAATTCAGCTTTATTCAGGTTGACTCAGAATTTTCCGATTCGAGTCCTTTTAAAACCTGAATGAATTAATAATAATTAATTCCCTTACAAATTAGATAATTTCATTACAGAGGAGCAAAAGCAGGGAAAGTAACGGGGAGGAGAGGGGAGGAAATGCGACCACCTTCAAATGAAAGAGTTCAAGCAGGTAAGTTTCATTTTAGTTAGTAATATTTAGATCTTCTCAGTGTTTCCCATACATTGATTTATTTGTGGCGCCCGCCACAATATCAAAACTCACAGCCACAAATGGATTTTCCAAAAGGCTTTGACTTCATTGAATAAACATGAGCACTGCACGTGTCAAAGTCGAAGCCCGGGACGGGTGTTTTTATATCACTGTATTTCTGAAGGAAACCGACTGTCTTTAGAAAATTATGGATGTAATTTTCATTTAGTCTTGCCTGTAATGCCTGAGCAGCGTTTGTGAGTGCAGCGCTTATTTGATTACAGCCGTTACTGGGAAAACCTCTGGCAGAGAATGAATTTGCATATATATGCTGCCACAAATAGAGTACGAGTCTGTGGGAAACACTGCTTCTGTTATGAATATTATTCAATATTTTAATTTGAATGTCAGATTGAAACGAACATCGCTGTTATTAGAGTAGTTAATCGTTAGCATAAGCGCGGCTAATGTTAATATAATGAGCATTAGAATGACGTTTCTTTATTAACTATTTAATGCTCCTATAAATTTTATTAGGGTTAAAAAAACAGGAGGACATGATGATAATTACTATTTTTACACTCCAGAGGCTTTTCAATTAATTGTGAATCTAAAATATGCGTGTAAGAGAATATACAAATGGTTAACATTGTGCCATATCAGTCAGAAATGCAGTTCTGGGCTTTTTTTCCCAGCTAACTTAGTTGTTATTCTTGGCTAAATAACTCTAGAAGGTTTTAAAAGCCCTTTAAAATTAAATATGTACACAGTTTGGATTAAATGAAAGTATAGTAAAAAAATTTTAATTAGCCTGTTTTTGTGTTTTGCTTTGGTAGTGGTACCGAGAACCGTGGATTTTCATTGGTATTGATACCGAATACTGAAATTTTGGTACCGTGACAATACTGCATTAACTGCATTATACAGCAATCTCGGTTTCATGTGCTCTGATACGTGCGGGAAACTTAATTACACGTGAACGGTCCCGTTGAAATGTTAGCTCTTGGCGCTGCTTTTCCAATCAAAACAGGAGAGGTGCAAAATGCAGCAAAAAGACATGCAACAAGTCTCTTGATGACAAAAATCAAGCAGTGTTTTCACTTTAAGCATACTCACAGCTTCCGTGGCCTTCACGATATGTGACTGTGTCATTCTAACAGCCAACACATACCACGAGAATGAAACTGAAAAAATAAAATACAATTTCAGCTAGGGCTGGACAATAATTCAATATGTATCGCAATATAATTTTTTTCAATAACGGTGATATGCTAATGGTGATATGATAAGCCCTTCTCCAGCAACATGTTTTTGTTGTTGCTCAGTTTTTTTGTTTTCTGCAGCAACTCTTTTCATATTCTTTATCCTGGCTGAAGCACATTTGTTTCAATCTATTAGAATAACCAGCCTACACTACCAGTCTAAAGTTTTGAACTGTAAGGTTTTTTTTTATTTTTTTTAAGAATTCTCTTCTGCTCACCAAGGCTGCATTTATTTGATCCAAAATACAGCAAAAACAGTAAACTTTTGAATTATTTTTACTATTTAAAATAACTGCTTTCTATTTGAAAGCAGTTATTTTAAATATTCAGAAATCATTCTAATATGTTGATTTGCTCAATATCAATATTTAAAACAGTTGAGAATTTTTTTTTCAGGATTCTTTGATGAATAGAAAGATCCAAAGATCAGCATTTATCTGAAATAAAAAGCTTTTATAACAATATACACTATTCCATTAAAAAGCTTGGAGTCAGTATAATTAAAAAAAAAGAAAGAAACAATATACATTTTATTTAGCGCTGCAATTTTATGGGGGGTGAGCCTTCTGTAGCGAATCGATGCGTTTTTGTAAGAAAAATATCCATATTCAAAATGTAATAATCACTTTAATGTAGCTTGCGCCAACAGTTGTACACAGAAGCAGTTCCTGAAGCAACTTTAACGAGCTTCTCGATCACAACACTGCACTCACCAGTGTTGCCAACTAATTTTCAGTGGAAGTTGCTAAAAGTTGCTAAAAAGTTGCTAAATGACGTTGTGATGTCATTGCGTGATGACGTCATTGCATAACCATTACACAAAACAGCATTTTTTATGTGGAATACACAACGATATTATTCAAATCTCAGCAAAAAATATTTTTTAAATGTTATTTGTTCATAAAAAATATTATAAACATAAAATGTTTTAATTTGTAAAAGTAACATAAGTAGCACATCTTTATGATCAGATTTTTTACAACATTGAATTATTGAACAGTTACACATTTTATGTATTTTCTTATTAACTAGTAAAACTGCACATTCTGAACAATTCTAGTTTTAAGCAGTGTACCAGTTCATTAGTGTTCTACACAAAAGTCTATAAAAATAGGACACAATGTACTGTTTATATGAAGGGACAATACGTATTTATTTTTTACAGGTGTTTTAAATTCCACATTGCATTTTGTGTTTTAAGGTTACAGGTTACAACTTAATGGATAACATCCTGGCAGAAAATGACTAGTACCTCTTCAGTTTTTCCACATATTTTTTCTTACAGTGTACCTAACTGAACAACAACTGCAAGCTAATAACATGCTGTATCATAAATGTGCATTTATTATTGACCAATTGGAACTAGCAACTTAATGCACATTTGTTTGTACTGTTAGTTATCTTTCTCTAGCTCTCTCCAGGTTGATGTGCTGCTTGGCTGGCTAGCTGTTCAATGGTTTCCTCTTTTTGTGTAATTTAGATGAAAATATGTCTTTTTTTATCATTTGCGTCACTTTACAAAAGTTGCCAAAAACTTTTTAAAAATAGCTCAATTTGCTGCTAGGTGCTTTTTGAAAAAAAAGTTGCTAGGGTAGTCTGAAAAGTTGCTAAATCTAGCAACAAAATTGCTAAATTGGCAACACTGACACTCACTTCTGTGTGCGACACACACACTAATCTCCATCTCCCTGCTGCACTCACAGCACGCGCAAAAAGCGGACCACTCCCCAAAATAAAAGTATCCCAAAAATAATATATTTTCAAAATAATATACCCGCTACACATAAGTTGATCAGATGATGAATATAATAGCATCACACACTGGACTCTTAAAAACGTCTCGGTTACATATGGTAACCCTCGTTCCCTGAAGGAGGGAACGGAGACGTCACGTCGGATGACTGACGAAATTGGGATCTCGCTTAGAGAGACCAATCTACTTCGAGTGTAAACTAAACGAGCCAATGCACATTGGCATGCGATTATTTCATCCAGCTGCCACTGATCACAGCGTGAGTATAAGTAGGCAGCAGATGCAGCGCATCTCTCTGGAGTGGTTTTTGCAAGCCGACTCGAAGCCGGGGCCTCTCAGTGCTTCTACGCGTTTGAGGTGAGAACACAGGAGGATACTGGCTTCACACGAAGGCTATAGAATCTAGCGGACGTGTTAGGGGTCGCCCAGCCCGCAGCTCTACAGATATCCACCAGCGAGGCGCCACGAGCCAGCGCCCAGGAGAATGCAACATTTCTAGTTAAGTGAGCTCGCAACCAGAACGGGCAAGGCACACCCTGTGCCTGATAAGCCAGGGTGATGGCATCCACTATCCAGTGGGCCATCCTCTGCTTAGAGACGGCATTCCCCTTCTGCCGGCCTCCGTGACAGACAAAGAGCTGGTCTGAGGTTCTGAAGCTTTGCGTCCGGTCTACTTAGCACCTTAAGGCTCGGATGGGACAGAGCAAAGCTAGGGCTGGGTCTGCCTCCTCCGAGGGCAGCACTTGTAGGTTCACCACCTGATCCCTGAAGGGAGTAGCGGGAACCTTGGGCACATAGCTGGGCCGGGGCCTCAGGGTTACCTGGGAGTCAGCCGGCCCGAACTCTAGGCACGAATCGTTGACCGAAAATGCGTGCAGGTCCCCTACCCTCTTGATGGAGGCCAATGCCAGCAGGAGCAAAGTCTTCATCGAAAAAAATTTCAACTCGACCATCTGCAAAGGCTCAAATGGGCCCTGCTGTAGTGCTGTGAGCACTAGAGTCAGGTCCCAAGAGGGTATAGAGGGGGGCCGTGGAGGATTTAGCCTTCTCGCCTCCTTAAGGAACCTGACGACCAGGTCATGCTTCACCAGCGACCTCCCTCCTACAGGGTCGCCTATTTGGTTAGCCGCGATTGCAGCGATATAAACTTTGAGGGTGGAGGGAGACAGCCTTCACTCCAACCCTTGCTGCAAAAAGGACAGCACGACTCTGATCGGACATATTCGGGGGTCTTCTCGGCGAGAAGAACACCACTCAACGAACAGGTTCCACTTCAAAGCGTAGGCGTGTCTTGTAGACGGTTATCTCGCTGAAGTGAAGGTCACGTAGAACCTCTTCGTCCCATCCAGGGACCAGACATGAAGTTTCCAGAGGTCTGGACGCGGGTGCCAAAGGGTGCCCCGTCTCTGAGTCAGTAGATCCTTCTTCAGAGGAATCGGCCAAGGAGGGGCTGTCACGAGGAGCATTAATTCCGGGAAGGCCAATAGTGTGCCATCAACCGGATGTGCTCCTTGTCCTCCTTGACCTTGCACAGCAACTGTGCAAGAAGGCTCACTGGGGGAAAC
>NW_015505550.1:65795-68992 GCF_001515645.1 Sinocyclocheilus grahami
CCTTAAGGAACCTGACGACCAGGTCATGCTTCACCAGCGACCTCCCTCCTACAGGGTCGCCTATTTGGTTAGCCGCGATTGCAGCGATATAAACTTTGAGGGTGGAGGGAGACAGCCTTCACTCCAACCCTTGCTGCAAAAAGGACAGCACGACTCTGATCGGACATATTCGGGGGTCTTCTCGGCGAGAAGAACACCACTCAACGAACAGGTTCCACTTCAAAGCGTAGGCGTGTCTTGTAGACGGTGCTCTCGCTGAAGTGATGGTGTCAACTACCTCTTGAGGTAGGTCACTTAGAACCTCTGCGTCCCATCCAGGGACCAGACATGAAGTTTCCAGAGGTCTGGACGCGGGTGCCAAAGGGTGCCCCGTCTCTGAGTCAGTAGATCCTTCTTCAGAGGAATCGGCCAAGGAGGGGCTGTCACGAGGAGCATTAATTCCGGGAAGGCCAATAGTGTGCCATCAACCGGATGTGCTCCTTGTCCTCCTTGACCTTGCACAGCAACTGTGCAAGAAGGCTCACTGGGGGAAACGCATACTTGCGAAGGCCCCGCGGCCAGCTGTGTGCCAGTGCGTCCGCGCTGAGTGTTCCCTCGGCAGGAAGAAGAACAACTGGCAGTGAGAGGTTTCTGGAGAGGCAAACAGGTCTACCTGAGCGGCTCCGAAACGTCCCCAAACCAGCTGGACCGTCTGGGGATGGAGTCGCCATTCTCCCGGGCGCACAGCTCGGGACAGCTCGTCGGCTGCCCGGTTGAGCAGCCCAGGAATGTGAACAGCACGAAGCGACCTCAGATGCTTCTGACTCCAGAGGAGGAGGTGGCGGGCGAGTTGCGACATGCGACGGGAGCGCAGACCACCTTGTAGATTGATGTACGCAACGGTCGCTGTGTTGTCCGTGCGGACTAGCTCGTTGGCAAATTAGTTGAGCAGGCCAGGAATGTGAACAGCACGAAGCGACCTCAGATGCTTCTGACTCCAGAGGAGGTGGAGGCGGGTGAGTTGCGACAAGCGACGGGAGCACAGACCACCTTGTCAGTTGATGTACGCAACGGTCGCTGTGTTGTCCGTGCGGACTAGTACATGCTTGCCTCGTTAGCGCCCTTTGAGACGGCTCAGGGCAAGGTGCACTGCCAGCAACTCGAGGCAGTTGATGCCAGTGCAGTTGGGGCCCCGTCCAAACCCCTGACACTGCAAGCCCGTTGTACGTGGCCCCCCAGCCGGTGGTTGAGGCATCCGTGCAAACCACAGAATGCCTGGAGACCTGCTCCAGGGGCACTCCTGCCCGGAGGAACACAAGGTCTGACCACGGGGAGGAGGTAACTTGGACCCGGAAGCTGCCGCGTTGCCCCGCCCACCTCGGGACTCGGCCATGGAGCCAGTGCTGCAGCGGTCTCATATGGAGCAGCTCCAGCGGCGTGACTGCCGCCATAGCTGCGATATGCCCCAGGAGCCTCTGAAACTGTTTCAGTAGGACCGCCATCCTGCTCTTGAATGTATTCAAGCAGTTCAACACCGACAGAGCACGTTCCTGCGTGAGGCGGGCTGTCTGTTCGACCGAGTCCAACTCCATACCGAGAAAAGAGATCCTCTGTTTCGGGGAGAGTTTTCTCTTTTCCCAGTTGACCCGAAGGCCCAATAGGCTGAGGTGTGAGAGCACCAAATCCCTGTGTTCGCACAACTGATCCTGAGACTGCTTCGTCGAGGTAGTTGAGAATGCGAATGCTCTGTTCTCTCAGCGGAACAAGGGGTACCTCCACAACTTACATGAAGACACGGGGCAACAGAGACAACCCGGAGGGCAGGACCTCGTACTGATATGCTCGTCCTTCGGACGCGAACCACAACAATGGTCTGTGGTGCGGAAGGGTTGACGAAGTACGCGTCCTTCAGGTTGACCGCTGCAAACCAATCTTGGGGACGGATGCACCCGAAGATGCGTTCCTGCATCAACATCTTGAACGGTAACCGGTGAAGGGCCCGGTTCAAGACATGCAGGTCCAAGATTGGTCGTAACCCACCGCCTTTCTTGGGTACAATGAAGTAGGAGCTGTAAAACCCCGTCTTCATATCGGCTGGAGGGACCGGCTCTATCGCATCCTTCGCCAGTAGGACTGCGACCTCCGCCCGCAAGACAGGACCATCGGCCACTTCACTGTTGTGAAGCGGATGCCACTGAACTTGGGGGGACGCTGGGCGACTGAATCGCATAGCCGAGCCTGACGGTTCAAAGGAGCCATCGAGACGGGCTGGGTAGCTCAAGACAGGCTCCCAGACACCGCGCAAGTGACAAACGGAACTACAGGCGTACCCGCAGTGGGGCAGCGTGGAAGAACGCAGGGACCCGGCCCGGGCGTCTCGTAGCCGGTCCAAGGCGGGGTCTGGGTGTGTGTAACACTGACCTGCGTTCAAGCAGAGGGTGCGTGGGTCCGATCCGCCCACTGCTGCTCACTGGCGAGAGAGGAGGGTTAGTGTGATACGCACTGGATCGCCCACAACCACCCGTCCCCTCTGGGGACCCAGAAATAGAGGAATTGCACTTTGTCGAGTATTTGGGTACCACCGACCGTCAGTGGCAGAAAAAGATGAAAAGATTCTCCGCCCGGCCCTCCTCCGGGAGAGGGAGTGGTGTGCTTACCATCTCCTGAAGAGCACGTCCATCCACCTCTGGGTTGCCCATCTCAGGACCTCTGCTCTTTCGCTTGCCACCAGGTTTGGTGGGGGCCTGGACGGGCGGGGCGGCCGCCCTCGGCGACGGCAGCAGCTGCACGCCGGGGCAGGATTTACCTGATGGCCTCAGTCTGCTTTGGTCAGGGGAGAACTGCAGGGCAAGTTCTCCACCGTGTCGCCAAAAAGGCCATCCTGGGACACAGGGGCGTTCAAGAATCGTGTCTTGCCGTCTCGCGCATGTCAGCCAGTCACAGCCAGAAATGGCGCTCCTGGACCACCGTAGTGGACATCGCACGACCCAGAGACCTTCATCGCTCGTGGCACGAGGTCCGCCGTGGTGTGGAGTTCTCTGCGAACTTCCAGGTCATGACCACCCTCTTGCAAGTACCTCAGTGCCTTGGCCTGGTGCACTTACAATCACGCCGTAGCGTGTAAGGCGGAGGCCACAGGTCGTATAAGCATCACTGGCCAGTCGAGTACCTACAGACCCGGGAGGGGAGGCACGGTTCTCCCTGCCGGGTGGAGGGAG
>NW_015505550.1:69054-79189 GCF_001515645.1 Sinocyclocheilus grahami
TGAGCTCCTCATGCACCTCCGGGAAGAAAGGCACCGAGGCGGGGCGCTGAGAACCAGCACGGACCACCCCGTGAACCAATCGTGCAACCTTGAGGGCTCAGAACACGGTGAAAGTCTCCACTCGAGCCCTACCCCTACGGCGGCCCGGGAAAGCATAGCCATTATTTCTGGATCCGATTCAGGCATTGCTACAATCCCGGAGGAGAGCAGCGCAGCCGAATCTTCCTTTCCAGAAAGCTCTGGCTCACCCTCCGATGCAGCAATCGACATCTGGTCGTTGGGAGGAGCACCAAAGGATACGGCTGGTACGCTCCTTGTAGAGAGCCCAGCACGTTCCATTGGCAGCTCAACTGGCTGCGGAGTGCCTCAGACCGCCCGCGCTACTGCCTGAAGTAGACCCCCCCTGGCTGCCGCCAAGAAGAGAACTAGATCAAGGCAGAGGCAACGGAACTCCGCCCCTTGCAGAAACGGAGCTTGGCCCGCGACTCCGAGATGATCATCTTCCCGCAATGAGAAGATGACTCATCCACAAGCGCCACCTCAGCGTGCTACATGCCCAGCCACGTGAGGCAGTGATCGTGACCATCACCCAGCACCAGGTAACGACCGCATCCAGAAACGCTCGGGTAATACGTTGTCTATAGCAAGACCCACATCGTCTTTACAAAGATGTAACGTCAAGTTTGCCACGCAAAATCATCTTTAAAAAGACGCACCCGAAATTGCTCTTTTAGGGGAAAAAGCTCTTTTAGCATGCTGAGGCGCACAGGGGAGATGATCATCTGCAACACAAACAGGGGGTAGTGCAGCCTGATGTGTGCAACCCACTCGACACGGGAAACCACCACCGCTGAAGCGCTGTACCGCCAACACGAAGAGCTCTCCAAGAGTGCGCTGAACTTGTTCAGTCTTCTTCTCTCAGTAGAGTAGTCAGGAGCAGAACGATGTGCTTGCTCGGCTCCGAAGCGAAAA
This sequence comes from Sinocyclocheilus grahami, assembly GCF_001515645.1. Taxonomy (NCBI): domain Eukaryota; kingdom Metazoa; phylum Chordata; class Actinopteri; order Cypriniformes; family Cyprinidae; genus Sinocyclocheilus; species Sinocyclocheilus grahami. The sequence continues at coordinate 70,027 of NW_015505550.1, forward strand.
GCTGAATATGCGCTGCATCTGCTGCCTACTTATACTCACGCTGTGATCAGCGGCAGCTGGATGCAATAATCGCATGCCAATGTGCATTAGCTCATTTAGTTTACACTCTAAGTAGATTGGTCTCTCTAAGCGAGATCCCAATTTCATCGGTCATCCGACGTGACGAAGAGAGTGACTGACTGAAAGGGAACTAAGTTTCCAAAAGGGGTTTTATATAGCGGTGCAAAAGAAAAAACATTTTGCCTTCCCCAAACAACTGTTCTGTGAAAATTTCTTAAAAGAACCATTTTTCTTAGTGTGAAGAATATTTTGATAATTAGAACATTTTCCCACTATAAAGAACCTTTTGTGCAACTGAAAAATTCCATGGATCTTAAAGATTTTTCATGGAACCCAACCGATAAGTCCATCCAACCACAACAAACTCTGAAGGAAACACAAACCCTCCCATTACTAGGAGACTCATGCCACTCAGATGTAAACAAACATTGGTATATGGGAACTGGCTGCTGTTGCTGTAGCTACTACTCTGTGTTTCAAGTCAGAAAAGAAACAGGTCAAGCTGTTTGTGTATGGACTAGAGTGGAGAAAAGATGTGGCCAATGTGAGTTGGATAGAAATTTGAATGTTTGCTAAGATACACTGTTGAGTTTGTGGTTCCAAATACTCAGTTTGCATTGGCTGGTCACCGTATGGCTTCAGATTAGAGTCTTCTCGTGTCCTAAAATCTGTACCCGACCTGAATCACTTCTTACTCGTACCCGATGTGCATAAATTAATTTTTTTTTAAAGAAAAACCCGACCCGAGACAAACCGATGAAATTAGACTAGTCAGACAAGTCTGATCCGACCTGACGGCATTTATTTTAGAACGCGACTGGACCCGAACGTAAACGACATCAACGTGTGCACAGCCTGCTACCCTGCAGTCAGTGAAGTAAAATCCTGGTGTCCTGCTGACTGATTTGGCCGCTTTTCCTTTACTTTAATTTATTTAACATTTATTTAATTTATTTCTACTTTATATTATTGCCTGCCTGATGGATACAAGTTATTTCTGAGTTCGGCTTTCAATTATGACCAGTGGATTTGAAAAATAAACATGATAGTTTGATAAAAATTAAATCGATGGCCGTTGTAACGAATCAGCTCATGAGGAAATATGAATAATTAACCATAACTAGTTATAATTAATTATTCATATTTTAGATCCGCTGTAGATATTTAGCTGACCTCTCAGGGTCAACTGTCTTGTCAATTCTAAGAACGTTAGTTTCCTGGTTAAGAGAAATAACTTTCTTACTGTACAATTCTGCAAAAGCTTGTAGCATAAATCTGCATGATTAAGTGACTCCAGTTATGAGCAAACAATGAACCACGTCAAGTGTGATACAAGTAAGGTTTTATTAACTACATAGACACTTAAACTAGTCTAACAGTCTACATAAACACATAAACTGGTCTAACATCCTACATACACACATAAACTGGTCTAACATACACATACACACACACACATACAGTTGGTATAGGAAAGGGTTAAAGTTTAACTCAGTACAGAAAGAGGCATAATGAATTAAATTTATGGATTTATGGGCATATTCAGCAGATCTAAAACCTGAGGGAAAACGTCAGATTCTTAGTTCAAACACACCTTGGTAAAAAGGTGTAACTGATACTTAATCTATTAATTAATAAGACTAAGTTTGATACTTGCAAGTCTCGTCTGTCTGAAAATAGATTCCTGATGCAATCTTAAGGCCAGTTTGAGTCAGAGAATCTTGGTGAAATGAAACATTTCTACTCTGCCTCTTGCCCTGGGACATGCAGGGATTTTCCCTGCTTTGCATTCTTTTGGCCAATAAACCCAGTGATATCAGCGTTGGTTGCCATGCAACCAGGTGCCTGTTCGGCTTCCTGGGGCGTTACGCATTTCGGGGGGAAGGGTTCATGGGTCCTCATATGGCTTGTTAACTGAGGGGGGTTACAGAGTATTTGTTAAATATAAAAACAAAATATATATTGTGTGTTTGATTGGTCCAGACGCTACACCGTTGTCTGCAACCTAATCTCTGGCAAAAGACTTCTGCACACAAAAAAGAAAAGCCCTGCATGAACACGCAGCATAATGAAGCGAGTGGACTTTCCTGATGGATCTCATATCTATAAGATGATTTCTGTATGCGAGGTTGTATGCTCCTTTTCTATGTGCGTTCCTCACCTAACACAAACGTGCAAGTACAGACCCGGGATAGTTTAAAAGAATTCGGGTCTTCTCATGTCCATTTGGAAAAAGCACATTTATTTTAAATTACCCAAGACCTGAGGCCACTAATATCAAACCCGACATGTATCTGAGGCACTCGTAAAAGTTTTGGAACCGAACCTGCTCGGGTCGGACCTGGGTTTTCAGATCCAAGAATACCTCTACTTCAGATATGAGTTGTGGAGCATCATACACTGCTAGATTTACTCTACACACAGTATATACACTAGAGTTCAAAAGTTTTTGAAAGATGTCTCTTATGCTCACCACTTAGCATGGCTGTATTTATACAGTCAAAAAAACAGTAATATTGCTTTTATTCTAAGAATAATTCTAATATGCTGATTTGGTTCTTCAGAAACATATCTTGTTATCATCAATGTTTACAATGGTTAAAAAACTGTAACATTAGAAGTGTATTTACTGTCCTGTCACTTTTGATCAAATTACAGCATCCCTGCTGAATAAAAAAAAAACACACATACACAAATATTTTTGCTTAGCCAATTTACACATTTTACTGAAATTTTGTTCCCACTCATTTTTACTATGATAAAACTCTAACTCAAAATGAGTACTTTTAATACAACATTATTTCGTGTTATGTACATTAAAGCTGGAATATACAGAACTAACGGTTTTCAAACAACCTTTGCAAATGCCTCCCCCGACTCAAACATCACAAACATAGCACTTACGGGTCTATAAAATTGAAGGCATGTCTCAGGTAAAAGTAGACTACTTTCAATAAAAGGTCCTACATATTAAGAATACTTTATTTTAGCTTATCTGTAAGCTCAAAAGACCCAGTGAGGAATATGGAGAATTAACATTCAAAGCTAGTCTCTGACATTCAGCGAGCACTTTGGGAGCGAGTCTGGCTTTTTTTAATTCCATGTGTGCAGGACGCAAATTCTGAGCAAACAAGGCTATAAATAATATGTTGGGAAACTGCCACCCTACTTACTGGCTCCTACGGGCACAGCTATGGCAGCTTTTAGCTCCTGCAGAAGTGGAATTTGATTCACAAGGCCGAATCCTTTAAGAAGAAGTAGTAGTAAAGCTAAATCAAATATTTTATTCATCAGGCCATTGAATGCAGCAGGACAGGAAGTCAAGAGCTTGTGCTTCTTACTGTGGAAGAAATATACGAGCCCAGGCAAAAGCCATGTACCGTAAAGCAATCGCAAGAAAGAGCCGCTCGACATTTTGAAAGGTGCTTTCTTGTGTGTGTGTGTGTGTGTGTGTGTGTTGTGTCTGGTAAGCGGGACTGATTGAAGCAAGCTGTGTATATATTTTCGCCACCCTTTTCTAAGATGTGATTCATGCTGTCTGGAAACGATGACCAACGCTGTGCTACAGACCTTCGTACCTAGAATCCCAATCCCTCCATTAGCACATCCATGTGCCTGTGTGTGTGTGTGTGCATACTAAAAAGGGCAGATATGGTGGGTGACAGGACCTGTCTGTTTGGGAGGTACACCTGCCTTAGTGTGAGAGAGAGATCAAAGTTTCCTCCATTGCTCCTCATAAATCCCATTCGCACGTGTCATCTTCTCCTCTCATGCAGCAGATTTCAACATACAATGAAGCCTTCATGAGCTCCATTGGAATATATTACCAGTGTAACAAATTGAAGACAGAACTCTGATTTAGTAATTCTCTTAACTTTTTCTTAATGTAATTTTGCTAAGGTCATTTTGAAAAGGGTTACAATGTAGGTTTTTCTTTTTTACTAAACTTACTTTCTCTGTTAACTTTATAGTCTTATTTGAAAGAAGACACATGGCAGTTTGTTGTCATATAGAGAGAATTAATTACAATCTTAAAGAAAAACAGTTATAAAGACTTACATGTGTTGTAAAGTCTTTTAAAAAATAATTTTCATTAAGTATTTTAATGACAAAAAAGTGAAATTGGCCTTGTTGAAATCTAGAACTGCAATACATCTAAAGCCACAAGTCTGACCATGTTCTATATAATCTGATAATATTTTTAAAACCATGCATGTGATTTTATTTAAAAGAGACACTAAATGCTAACTGAAACCAACCCATTCATGTTCTGTGTCCCACTAATATATACCCTTTTCCATTTTTTATTTTGTTGAAAAGTCATAATTTTGGTTGTGTCTGTAAAAATGATCAAGAATCTTGTAAGCAAAACCTTTAATAGCATACTTCTAATGTTAGGATCGTTCAGGAAGATTTGCAGAGCAGTAGGTGCTACATACAACAAATCTAAAGAACTTAACCACATTATACTCTCATGTTCTGATGTCCAAATGTATGGGCCCTATTTTAACGATCTAAGCACATGGTCTAATGCGCACGGCGCAGGTGCACTCAGGACGTGTCCACTTTTGCTAGTTTAAAGGGGTCATATGACGTTGCTAAAAAAGAACATTATTTTGTGTATTTGGTGTAATGAAATGTGTTTATGCAGTTTAAGGTTAAAAACACATTATTTTCCACATACTGTACATTATTGTTTCTCCTCTATGCCCCTCCTTTCTGAAACGCATAGATTTTTACAAAGCTCATCGGTCTGAAAAGCGAGGTGTGCTCTGATTGGCCAGCTATCCAGTGCGTTGTGATTGGCCGAATACCTCAAGCGTGTGACGGAAATGTTAGTCCCCTTACCATACTGTGATGCTGTGTCCCGGCGCGATGAGACAAAAACATTAAAACCCATTATAAACGAGGCATTTGTTGCATTCAGAGGGGACATAATTATGGATTATAATGACTTATACGGTCTTTCTACGCGTTGCATTGCATCGCACCGCATAAACATAAAACCATGTCTGCATTTGTGATCGGAGAAACGACAAACAAGCGCTACTCTACACTGTTCAAAACTCTCGTTTGAATCATTAGTGGCAAATTCTTTAAATATGAAAACTTACTTACAGTCTGTGAGTCAGACCAGCCAGCATTGTAGGCTACTCTCCCAGGATCAGGAAACAGTCCTCCATAATATGCGCTGCACACATCTGAATACTTGGGTTGAACTGTTCTGGAACAGTGTTGTAAATACAACTTAACAACTGATTTCTAGCTGTATCCCCTATTGGAAGGCCAAACAAAGTATTTTCGCAACGAATGTCTTCACGACATGGCGGCAGCAGCAACAATAAAGTTACGCCTTCTTTCTTTGCGTGAACATTTGAACATTGGGCATGTTTAAACGAGGCATTTTAGGAGGGTGTGGACGAGTCTTAACTTTTATAAAGAATATCTCTTTGGGTGTGAGACTTTAGTCTTTGCAACTTTAGGGATTTTATCTATTCACAAACAGCTTGCAACACTACAAAGAGAAAGGAAAACTTGAAATCGCATCATATGACCTTTTTAACTACGGGAAAATGGTCTGCGCGCCTGGGAGCATGGTCTAAACAGGTTGTCCCTATTCTCTTAATGAGTAATGGGTGTTTTTTGGGCGTAACGTGCAATTAACCAATCAGAGTCTCATCTCCCATCCCCTTTAAAAGCCAGTTGCGCTCGCGTCATGGGGGGGTTTGCTATTTACATGGCGGAATGTAATTATTCATTTAAAAAAAATTTGTTTGCTGCTGCGTGTCCCTGTGTGTATAATAAGCAAAGTGTATGCATGTTGTGCACCCACCTATAGGCGCATATTACTAGCGCAATCTTTAAATAACAAAGAAAAATATTGCGCCAGACTTTAGACAAGGTTTCAGTTGGTCTATGTGCAGTCTATTTTCAGTTCCTCAAAATAACAATGCGCCTGTCACACTTCTCGGGAGGCAAGGAGCGAGGAACGAGGAAACACGGAGATAACTTCAATTCACAGTCTTTAATGATCACACATAGGAGCGTAGGAGACACTGGAACACAAGGAATGATGTTTGAGGACCGACAAACACTAACTGAAGGGACTGGGGCTTTTAAACACTGGGTGATTAGGAAAACACAGGTGCAAGGAATGATTAATTAAAGGGAACAGGGCACACCTGGGGAGGTAAAACACAACACAAAGAGTCCAGGGGTGTGACATTACTCCCCCCTCCCAGAAGGTGCGTCCTCACACTGTAGAAACAACATGGGGAGGGGAGTGGGTGGGAACTAGGGAGGAGGCTCAGGAGGACAGAAGGATGCCCGGGAGGGGGCGGGCAGACAGATTCCAGGGAGGAGACGCCAGAGGGAGGAGCCAGGGAGGAGACAGGAGGGACCCGGAGCAGGAAGAGCACAGCAGGACCCAGGCCACAGCCATAACAGCGGCCCACGGTGAAGCCGACGGAGGGAGGAGCCATGGAGGAGGAATGGAGGAGGAATGGTCACTGACTCCAGGGGGCCGACCAATGGCGGCGGAGCAGGTGGTGGAGGGGCCCGAGGCGGAGACGGAGAACCAATGAGCCAGGGGAGATGCCGAGGATCCGGGGGGCCAGGGTGGAGCCAAAGGCTCTGGTGACCAAGGCGGAGGCGGAGATCCGCGGTGGAGCAGGAGCGACTGAGGACCAAGGTGGAGCTGGCGGGAGGAAGGAGCCCAACGGAGTCGGTGGGACAGAGCGACGAGGTGCAGTCAGAGGAGTGGAGTCCAGAGGTGATGGCGGGTCGATGCCTGACCAAGGCGGAGCCGGAGGGACGAGGGAGCCAGGTGGAGCTGATGGATCGATGGGTGACGGTGGAGGCGAGGGAGCTAGGAGCCGAGGTAGAGACACTGGGACTACGGGCCGAGGCGGAATCCGGGCTTCGGAGGCTGGAGGCGGAGGTGAGGGAGACTCCAACCACAGTGACGCTGGAGGATGGCAGTCCCGCGGGGCTCGCACCGCAATGATGGTGGGCTGAGGGCGAGCAGAGGGGCTGCCAGCTGACAACGGTGGAGGAGGCTGGAGAGGTTGGGAGGGTGGGCATTTTTGAGGAGCGGGCACTGGAGAGAGCTCCTGGGCTGGAGCCCTTCCTGGGCGGAACTGGGGATCAGGAACCCTTCCTGGGCTTAACGAGAAATCAGGAGCCCTTCCTGGGCTGAATTGGGGATAAGGAGCCCTTCCTTGCTCCCTCGTGGTGGGCACTGTCGCCGGATCTCGCACCTGGTCTGACGGATTGGGCTCAACCGCCGAGGCGATCCTCTGCTCAGTCACTTGGCTTCGCTCTGGCTCGCGGATCGCAGCAGGAAATGGCTCTCCATCATCGGTGGGCTCAGGCAATTACAACTAACATGGCCGCAAAAGCACAATAAAAGTATCATAAAAGAAGTCAATAGGACTTTTGTGCTATATTTTAAGTTATATTTCATTGTTTTGTCTGAGGAACAGACTGAAATTTAAGTTCACTCATAATCTTCAATTCAACAAGACATGAAACCTGTCCATGCTGAACCAAATCATCACATTTGAATTTATGGGTTGAATTTATGGACAGGATCATTCCAACTCAAGAACAAATCAATCATTCAGTTTTGTGAACTGAATCAACAGATTACGACTCAAAATAATTCAACACAGACATCATACTTTATAACATTTTTTTCTCTCATGAACCACTTTTATGATACTTTCTTTTAAGAGATTTCTACTTCTATCATTCACTGTCATTATATTGAAAATTAGAAAAAAAAGTCATACATCAGATTTGGAAACGACATGAAGGGGTATATATACAGTATAATAAGAACAATTACTAACCTATTTTCTTAATTCATATCACAGACAGCAACGCTTGTGTGGCAGGAGTGAATTAATAAAAAAATGAGAAGTCCTTCAAGCAGTAGTACTGTGGATCACATACAGTTCTGGGCCAGGTGCCACACCCCCCTGCCCCGCCCCATCAGAGCATGACCTCATTCCACCAGCAGGCTGCCACCCTCTTATCGGGTCAGCGAAAGCCCGACGACACGTTTTCACCTCATTCTGCTTCAGTAAATTGAATTTTAAAATACAATCTTCCCTCTGTTCGATATTGATGTGGTGTGATTTTTTCCCTCCCCCTACTGGAGGAAGGGTTGAGTGTATTTCACATGGGATGGGAGGCTAGAAGAGAGGAGTGGAAGGGGGGAGGGTTTATGACACTGTGCATCTTACCTTTACGCACATGCACAACACATGGTATATGTCCTCACAGCGGATTCTACTTAACCTTTACTGTTCCTGCGGTCAGGCTTTAAATTCACCTTTAAAAGAGTACAATGGCATCTCCGACAGGGCTCATGGGATTTCTGTCTACAGGGCTGGCCTGCGTTTATTTCATCCAGTGCAGGATGTCACCTCCTGAAGGCGTTTTTTCCTGCAGAAATGCTGCTGGCCAGAGTTATTTGCGGCTGTGTGATTGACTCATGAATCTGTTAGATGGGAACAGGCCGAACAGGCTGTTCCACCTTGCACTCCATCAATCAGAGACAGTGCAGGATCCCAAAGCCGTGTGCGTTCTGTGGGCTTTCAGTCAAACTCATACATTCGTATGGCGGAAATTCCCAACCACACGAAGGGTTGGAAAAACTGCTTCCATTTCTAAAAAGCAAACACAGAATGAATGATTTTCTGTTAACGGTTCCTGAACATCTACTGATGTGAAGAGATCATCGCACTAAATTCCCTGAATTTTTCCTGCCCTGCAGTGCTACTGTATCTACAGCACCATGAGGATGTTTTAGCTAGCAATCCACAGATACACTGATAACTGTGAATATTAAAATATATATATAAAATATATATAAGTACAGAAATTAAAAAAAATAAATCACAAAAAACTACAATCATTGATTTAACAGTAAATACTACAAGTGAAATTAGGCATTAAAATGTAGAGTAGAATTTATATCCATTTTGAGATTGACTAAATATTATATATACTATATACATATATTATATATATATATATATATATATATATATATATATATATATATATATATACACACACACACACATATATATAT
>NW_015505550.1:80723-98959 GCF_001515645.1 Sinocyclocheilus grahami
TATATATATATATATATATATATATATATATATATATATATACACACACACACATATATATATATATATATATATATACAAATTCCAAATAAACATTGACATTTAGAGCATGTATTTGCAGAAAATGACAACTGGTCAGATAACACAAAAAGATGCAGTGTTCAGAACTCAAATAAGGCAAAGAAAACAAGTTCATATTAATTTTTAAGCAACACAATACAAATGTTTTAGCTTTGAAAGAGTTCAGAAATCAATATTTGGTGGAATAACCCTTATTTTCAAGCGCAGCATCTTAGCATGCTCTCCACCAGTCTTTCACATTGCTGCTGGGTGACTTTATGCCACTCCTGGTGCAAACACCTTGGTTTTCAGTGGGGTTCAGGTCTGGAGATTGGGCTGGCCATGACAGGGTCTTGATCTGGTAGTCCTCCATCCACACCTTGATTGACCTGGCTGTGTGGCATGGAGCATTGTCCTGCTGGAAAAACCAATCCTCAGAGTTGGGGAACATTGTCAGAGCAGAAGGAAGCTTTCTTCCAGGAAAACCTTGTACGTGGCTTGATTCATGCGCCCTTCACAAAGATGAATGTGCCCGATTCCAGCCTTGCTGAAGCACCCCCAGATCATCACCGATCCTCCACTAAATTTCACAGTGTTCTAACCATTAGACGACCAGGTGTTGGGCAAAGCTGAAAATTGGACTCATCAGAGAGGTCCAAACCTTATGGTCTTTTGCAAATGCAATAAATAGTTACTAACATAACACTGTCTATACTGGATGCGAGCTGCATGATGCGACATGACAAAAGACAATAGAACCCATTATAATCATTGATGCAGTCTACACTGGATGCAGTGACACTGGACAGGACAAATCCCTGACAGCAAACTGATCCCTTGTTCTATTTATGACGTATTGACACAAAGTACAAATGATCTGCAATGGTCGCTTTGTCATGTCCAGTGTAGACATCTTCAAGCTGTTGCAGCGTGGCACGATGCGACAACTGACGCGTCTGGCATAGACACAGTGTTAGATGTCTTTCAAAAACATTTATATTACTGAATAAACAAATAAATAAGTATCAGCTAAAAAAAAAATGTGGTACCGATATACGAGTTAGGTATCATCACATAACAGCACTGAAAATACTTTCCTTGGGTTCTGCTCGCCAGGCCTAAGCTCATAAATTTCTTATTTTGACAGCTTCATTACCATATAATTAGTTCACGGATGGCCCATAGTGGTATTAAGTAACACCACGCTGTGGAAAAGAAAGGCTCTGTTGTTCTGGTCCATGTCACTTTGCTGAGTCACTACCTTTGGAGAAAGCCTGCCGTCTAGTCTTTGCGTCATGCCAGTTCCTTAAGTAGAGAATAAGTGCCCAGTTATAGCTCTGCTTTACAGCAATGCATGTCTGTTGGAGAATAAATCATTTATTGTGATTGGATGAAAACAGCACTATATACGTCTGCTTTAAAAGGGCTTAACGGTCAGACTGCCTCACTCCGTAATCAGGCCAGCGTACCATTTCACCACTTACCGACATGGAGCGGGCACTTGTCTGTAAGCACCTTGGCCATGTCCAGTGCCAAATAAAGCCAGCAGAACTGTTATAAACAGTATTAAAAGTAAGAACAAAATGGCCACCAGAACAAAGAACGTTTCAGAAAAGCAACCAGAAAAAAATCTAATGTATCACAGAAAGGTCTGAAATCTCTTGCACATAGCTCTGGTCTAAAGCCGAGCTGTGTTTTTGTAGTTGAGCCACACCTGGACTTGAATGTCAATGTGTGCTGTGTGAGCAAGCCATGCGTCGAATGAGGGGCATACAGATGAGGCTGCTTCTTAACAACCACAGATAATGATGAAGAATGGTCTGCTTCACAGGGTCGTAAAAGCACAAGGAGCTTTAGAAGCACCGATAGCAACCCCAGGCAACCATTCTTCCTCCTGCTGTCCATTTCTTTTCATACTTAGCATGCAGGAGATAATGAGTCAACACTTCTTTGTGAAAACAAAGAAACAACTGTTAGCATGGTAACCAAGATCATCAGACTCTCAGCAGTTTGTGCAATATTATCCAAATGGCTTGTGTCAGAGAACAGATAATGACGGATGAGAGATGGATTATGTAGACAGAAATGCTGAAAATTATCTCCATTTCACATCTGACATGTTAAATGCAATCTTGAAGCATGAGAATTGGAGCGCATGCATTTCTCTATTTAGGCTGCATTCCTTTCTGCAGTGGCGTCCATTTAATACATTAATTCAAAGCTTTTTCACCTGAAGAATACAAGGCCAGAACATTTCTCGGTAACGCTTTAGATCACAACCTGCAACATACTGCATAAGTAAACAGAATTTACAGAGTAACTTTTTTGTAATTACAGTGTACCTATTCAGTACCTCCGTGTAGGTATAAGAGAATAATATGCCAAGTTTGGGGAATAAAGGGGTAATATTCTGTAAAATTACAAATTATTTCTACTGTAAGTATTTTAAAACCAAGGGGTACCTATTGTAATATTACGTGGTACTTACGACCAAACAACAATCTTATATTTGCAAGCGATTTAGCAAAAACATACAAGGTGTACTTTTTTTATAGCCTACACATATAAAACACGCTGGTAATTGTTTCAATCCAAACGCTCGGTTGAGACTGTTGGGTTAGGAAGCTGGCTTGATTTGACCCAATTTGGGTTGATATCAATAATAAGTAACCCGATGTTGCTGGGTTATGAATGCGGAGGACGTGAATGAGAGCATGCAGCAAGTCACTTGAGCTCAAACGTGAACAGTTCTGTGTACAACGAAATCCGTGACTGCAGTGCTTAAGACGGGAACATGTGTGGAAAATATGAGAAAACTAATAGAAGCGCAGACGAGGGACAACTTTGAAACAGTCTGTGTTTCACAAAACAGAGTGTGTTGTTCCTTTAATACTGGAGCAATGAATGTGGTGAGCGCGGCCTGGAAACAGCTGGAATGGCGCATGAGACGAGTCTATCTGTGTTTGCGGCACTCATGACAGGAATGTGTGTAGAAAATACAGGAAAACTAATCGAAGCAAAGAGGAGAGAGATTTTTGAAACTGACTGGAATGTGTTCTTTTTAAACTGGAGGGTTTTGTCCGAGTATGTTCTCACAACATTGAGGGGCGACTGATGAGCTTTAAAACTGGGAACTGAACTAGTCAAAATGGTGGTTGAGGACGTGAATCAAAACAGTAAAATCAAAGATGTTAAAATCCTGTCAGTTCACTATAATACAAAGTTTAATCTTGACTTTCAGTGTTTATTACTGTGTGTTTATTGGCGTGATGGTTTGGCCATAATAGTTTAACTTTGTCAGTGGGTGAAAAACATGAACAAATTAAACAAAATCTTAAATTTATTCTTAAACAAGCTTTTCAAAAGAATTTGGTTTAACTGTATAAGCTGTATACGTATGGAGTTGCTTTGCTTTTTTCTGAACTGGTGTAATCAATTTTAATCTTTCGTTAGGCTGTTCCCTGTGTTGTTACTGTTGTCATATTGTGTGTGATTTTAATTTTAAAACCCATTTTGGGTTAATTTAACCCAGCAGTAGGCCTATAGTAAATTTCAAGCAATAGTTGAATTAAATAAAACAGTCCACCATGTTTATTGATACATTACCTGATATATAATGTATGTATGTATATGATCTACTGTATAAACAATCGTTTCAGAGCAATTTGTTGTAGCCACTTACCCTGTAACTACATGGAACAAGGGGGGAACAAAGCACCACTTTAATTTACAGCCCGCAAATGTTGTATTTACCCTGTAACTACATGGAACAAGGGGGGAACAAAGCACCACTTTAATTTACAGCCCGCAAATGTTGTATTTACCCTGTAACTACATGGAACAAGGGGGGAACAAAGCACCACTTTAATTTACAGCCCGCAAATGTTGTATTTACCCTGTAACTACATGGAACAAGGGCGGAACAAGTTGGACTTAAACACAGAACAAGTGTATATTTGCACAGTAATTACACAGACAAATAATGCACGAGTTTTAATTTAATTGTTCGATGGCCAAATTAAACCCTCTAAATTTTTTTTGCTATAAAACACCACAGTATTCATTCACTGAAATGCAAATTTTGTATCATGTATTTTTTCTGCGAACAGCTGGAAAGAGGTAAACTTGTTTTAAGCTTCATTGAACCTTGATGGTATATCATGCAAAGTTATTTGGTGATGGTGGTGTTGAGAAGTTGCTGGTGTGAAGTTGCTGAAATCGATGAATAAGCTTTCATAAGGTAAGTAGACTCGGGAATTATAAATCATAGCAGAAACTCATTAACTCCGTTCACTAGATGTCCAGTTTTGTTGTTCAGTAATCTCCATCATGTCCATCCTTTAATAATAGAATGTGTACCCCGTGGTTAAAAAATACCTATAGGCATATAATAAAATACCAATATAAAATTATAAAAAGTATATTGTCTTTCTAAATCATTCCCAAACATAAGATTTTTGATTAGGCCATACATACCACATAATATTAGAATAGGTACCTCTTAGTTTCAAAATACTTACAGTATAAATGATTTGTAATTTTACAGGTTGTTACCCTTTTATTCTGCAAAATTATTCCCCTACCCGGAGGTACTGAATAGGTACCCTATAATTACAGAAACGTACACCGTAAATTCAGTATACTTACATAGTTATTTGCGGGTTGTAATCTAAAGCGTTACCCATTTCTCACATGCATTTTATTCCTACACTCACTGCAGCCCTGATTTATGCCCGTGAGGCATTGTCACCAAGTTCACCGCTGAGCTCCACATCTTTGAATAAGGAGGCTAAACTAGAAGACATACATAGCAACAGCAAGGTCACCATGGTTGAATCCTTCCTACGTTATTAATATTAACAGAGAAAAAAAAGAGGAACAGGTGTAGAGTATGCATTAAAATGAAATCATGAATGTCCTTAAGCTTCAAGCAACACAACCTTTGCCTAACGTTCTACTGGATGGGAAAAACCCCCGCATTTTTTCTGCTCAGGTCCAGTTTTCAGTCTGAAGCAACAGCATATTCATCACCGAACTGATCTACCTCGCAGCCTTTTGATTGCATTAATTAAATACTCGCCATCAAGAGTCCTGATTTTTTTTTTTTTGCATCAGGGTCATTTTTGTTCTTTTTCACAATGTCATCTCATTACTGGAAATTCTTGTGATGATTTGCATATAAACATTACATCTGTAACTACCCCGCTTCTATTGGTCAACTCACACACAGACGCATGCACAAAAGAGCTTAATTATTCACTTAAAAAAGTGAATCCATTTAATTACATTTTAACCACATGAGTTGTGTTCAGTTACTTGGTTAGTTATTCCGTAAGTCAGTCACTCTGTTGAGGGGAAAAGCATGTTAATCCGGCATATGATAAAACTAAAAAGTAAAAGAGAGAAATCTCATGAAATCTCACTCAAATGTTCACTGCAATTATCATTTTCTTAATCAGTATTTTTGTTTTAAATCCTTAAAATCAATTTACTTAAGCAAAACTTTATAAATAATTATTGTTTTCAGAATTTTCAGAACACAGTTTACCCTATTGGTAACAGTTTCTTTTTTTCTGTTAAGCATAAATTTAACAATTTAGTGAGGTTTATGCCTAAAACAATAAATATACAAGAAAAAATTGCTTAATTCAAGATACATTCTGTTATATATTCTCTTTCACACAATTTAATTCAAGTACATTTTTGTTTAAAGGATGTTTAGATATTTTAGAAAACCAGTTATGTCCGATGTCTCAGTTGCAGCTGCAAGCAAGCTACAAAAATATCAAAGACACACGCAGAAAAAAAAATCTCCTGATGTTCACTGTCTTTGATATCTAGGAGGGAGGTAAGACCACAGAGGAGGAGAGGTCATACACAGGAGGGAAGCCTCACACTTTTGATGTGTATATCAGTTCATTTGTATATCAGAGTGTGAAAGAGCCAAAAGAAGATGTTCTGTTGAAAAGAACCAAACTGACTTGAATGGATCTTAAAGGTGGGGTAAGTAATTTCTGGTAGCCAATGTTGATTTCAAATCACCTACCCCAAAAGGGTCTCGCCCCTATTTTGATAGCTCCGCCCCACACATACGTACGCAACCCAGGCAACGATTAGTTCTGTGAAACAAAGCAATGTTACACCGTGTCTACACCGGACGCGAGCGGTGCGACAAAATACTATAGAACTCATTATAATCAGTGATGCTGTCTACACTGGGTGCAGCGCGGCATGACAAATCCCCGACAGAAAACTGCTGCTGCGTTCTATTTATGACGTATTGACACAGATTTCAAATGGTTTTCAACGGTTGCTTGATCGCGTCCAGTGTAGACAGACTTTAGCTGTTGCAGCGGTGTTACTCACGGTGTTGCTCACCTGTCTAGAAGAAACAAAGCAACCTCGGCATCCGATCGCAGGCCTTCCGCTCCTTGAGTTCTCTCAAGCGCTGGAAAGCTGATCCGATATTTGCACGGGTCCTGCTTCTTGCCTTATCGTAAGCCTTCTTTTGTTCCGCAGACGTTTTCCTCTTTTGTTATATATCTGCAGTCTCTATCTTTCTGTTAATATGTTACAAAGTGTTCTACACTGCAGCTCATTCTGGCCAAGAACCACCCACTTAAGACAGTGGCAGGTGCTGCCACAATAATAGATTGGGATGTTTAAAACACACACACACACACAGGAGAAATTAGAAATCAGCAGATAATGGCTAAGAAAATTATCACTATTTCCATTTGCCCAGAAGACAGAAAACAATGTGGAATTCAGTTATACAACAGTTCATTTTCTGCGGAGTTCATTCTTCTTTGAAGTCTGCGTGAACTGGAAGTTGCTGCCGACTTTATTTCAGTATAGTGACGCATTTCTAACTGAAACAGAATACTGAATAGAGGGCGGGGTTTTATTTTAGAGCACCACCTCTCCATCTCCCACTTGTAGCAATCCAACAGTTGGAGGGGAGTGGATAATCAGCCGAAGCCGTCAAACTGACATCATCAGAGAAGTAATGCCATTCCAGAGTGGAAGTAAATGTTCAGATTTTGATTACCAAGACAAAAACAATTTTTTTCAGTGGATTAACATGGATTAATTGTTCACCTCAAGACTACCAATGTGCGCTAGCAAAGTAAATAGTGTAAATTTTGATTTCACGAGGACTTTAAGTGCTCATAATATCAGCCTGGTGCCAAACAGATTTTATTTCCCAAAAAACTGATCGCTCCAAATTTCAAAAGTTAATATCAATGCAATACGTCATTTTTAAATAGAAAGGTTTGAATGGCAAACTTTGAATCTTGGCGTGACAAAGCCTTTTCTGAAATGTAAAAAAAAAAAAAACTGATCAAAACCTTAATTGTCAGTGAGTCGGTCATTGGGTGACACTAACTCAAGCCCAACATTTAACCTTATTCCTGACCAATGAAATGGTTATTTTGATAGACACAGACTCCTGTGGGTGAATATAGGTATAAAGTGTGAGGCACTGAATATGAATAGATCCACACTGCAAGCAATCCTATGTGCTCTGCAGTACTGCCTTTTCTCCATCACCAATGAAATTAGCAAATATATGTTTCATATTATAATTTGTTAGAATTAAATATGTATTTACTAGTGCTCAATACATAAAATGTATAATATTCTCTGCACAAAATAATATGTAGCCTTTATGCTACTGTACATTTATGTTTCTAATTGAAGATATGCACATGAAATGGCTTCTGCTGGATAAGATAAGATCTAGGACTAATTAAAGTGATATTTTGAAGAAAAGCAGGGAGCAATGGCATATATAGCAAAGGGTTCACGAAACGGCAGGCTGTGAGAGCTATCGGCGGACGGATCATTCTGCAGTGTTTCTGCGTCTGAAAGAGCAGGGCAGCGCGGTGACACAAACCATCTTGTATATTCACAGGACAGTCCATAGGGAAAGACAGAAGAGACAGGAGACAGGGATTTGGTTCACTGGCAAAGTGGAATTCCAGAGCTTAATGGGCTTGTGTAAAAAAAATCAGGCTGCCATTCAAGGGACAAGTGGAGCGTTGGAGAAAGAGAGGGGGGAGGGATTTAGCAAAGGGATGAGGGAAGGGAGGAGTGAAAAAACCTAGTACATACTGCACCCCATGAGCAGAATACAAATTGGAGAAAGTGGGAGGAGAAGCATTAAATGATCATTAATGTAGGAAACAACTCTAGGCAAACTTTTTATGGCACGGTTTATGTAGTCTATAGTCATAACCCTTTATAAAGCTCGACATCAATTGCTAATGATTGTTCTCTGCAGATTAGGAACGATGCATGAAAACCACAGAGTGAAACTAACGGTGTCTCTGAACGCACAGCTAGACACGTGAAGTCACATGTCTTCTCTTGAAAGAAACCATTTTGTCAGGGTACGGTAAGGAAAGAGAATGAGGCAGGGAAAGGTAATGCTCTTTACCAGCTCCCTCATGGAGTGACACAAGCCAATCCGAGAGACGACGAGCATCCAGAGCTGGCAATTCTCCCTCTCCCTGTGTTCGAAGAAACGTACTTCCCTGCTCCACAGATTGCAAAAGGAGTATGTCAAACAAGTAGGATATCCAAGCACTCTGTATTCATGACACAGCAGGTGAACAATACCCGGATGATGAACTGCATCTCCTGAGATTCTGAAGTGCGCAACCAGCTGACACTTTGCTATCCCATAATGGTTTTAGGATGGCTCTTTTCAAGTGATATAGGTGCCAAGAAAGCTGTTCCTTGTGGTTAAATTGTATTTGTTTAACACCCAAGTAAATTGTTTCTGCGGTTGTTTATAGTTGTCGACCATTTCAGTCACATTTGAAGTCTGACGTGCTTTGTGATTCAGAGTGAAGCGCAGCTATGTGTTCATTTACACACATACAACACAAAATCCTGTGTTTTCAGTGTCTCAGATCATCTTGGTTTTAGTAAATGCTGCTCCACACAAACTCTGCAAGCGCTGTGGGTCTCTTCTTTTGAAAACGCAATATGCACAATCTTCCCAAATTTGTAATGTTAAACAGTTATATGTTTATCGGTTTGCAACAATGAGCAGCTTAAGGTCTCACTGCAAATAAAATTAATAAAACAACTGAAAGCAAATAAAGACATGAAAATTACTATAATAATTTTACTGTTGGAAGATAAGCTTCTTCTTCTTACTATTATTATTCAACACTGTTTTTTACAGTATATTAGTATTATTACTATATTAACATTTCTTGGCTGATTTGCTTAACTTTTACATAATAATAATAATAATAAAAATAATAATAATAATAATAATTGTTGGTGGTGGTATTTTGGTATATACAGTGGGGAAAAAAGTATTTAGTCAGCCACCAATTGTGCAAGTTCTCCCACTTAAAAAGATGAGAGAGGCCTGTAATTTTCATCATAGGTATACCTCAACTATGAGAGACAAAATGAGAAAAAAGAAATCCAGAAATTAACATTGTAGGATTTTTAAAGAATTTATTTGCAAATTATGGTGGAAAATAAGTATTTGGTCAATAACAAAATTTAATCTCAATACTTTGTTATATACCCTTTGTTGGCAATGACAGAGGTCAAACGTTTTCTGTAAGTCTTCACAAGGTTTTCACACACTGTTGCTGGTATTTTGGCCCATTCCTCCATGCAGATCTCCTCTAGAGCAGTAATGTTTTGGGGCTGTCGCTGGGCAACACGGATTTTCAACCCCCTCCAAAGATTTTCTATGGGGTTGAGATCGGGAGACGGGCTAGGCCACTCCAGGACCTTGAAATACTTCTTACGAAGCCACTCCTTCGTTGCCCAGGCGGTGTGTTTGGGATCATTGTCATGCTCAAAGACCCAGCCACGTTTCATCTTCAATGCCCTTGCTGATGGAAGGAGGTTTTCACTCAAAATCTCACGATACATGGCCCCATTCATTCTTTCGTTTACACGGATCAGTCGTCCTGGTCCCTTTGCAGAAAAACAGCCCCAAAGCATGATATTTCCACCCCCATGCTTCACAGTAGGTATGGTGTTCTTTGGATGCAACTCAGCATTCTTTCTCCTCCAAACACGACAAGTTGAGTTTTTACCAAAAAGTTATATTTTGGTTTCATCTGACCATATGACATTCTCCCAATCCTCTTCTGGATCATCCAAATGCTCTCTAGCAAACTTCAAACGGGCCTGGACATGTACTGGCTTAAGCAGGGGGACACATCTGGCACTGCTACAATTTTGTTTCTGGTGTCCTTTGACAGCTCTTTGGTCTTGGCCATGGTGGGGTTTGGAGTGTGACTGTTTGAGGTTGTGGACAGGTGTCTTTTATACTGATAACGAGTTCAAACAGATGCCATTAATACAGGTAACCAGTGGAGGACAGAGGAGCCTCTTAAAGAAGAAGTTACAGGTCTGTGAGAGCCAGAAATCTTGCTTGTTTGTAGGTGACCAAATACTTATTTTACTGAGGAATTTACCAATTAATTCTTTAAAAATCCTACAATGTGATTTTCTGGATTTTTTTTTCTCATTTTGTCCCTCAAAGTTGAGGTATACCTATGATGAAAATTACAGGTCTCTCTCATCTTTTTAAGTGGGAGAACTTGCACAATTGGTGGCTGACTAAATACTTTTTTGCCCCACTGTATTTGGTATTATCATTTTTTGGTATTATCATACTGAAAACGCTCCGTAAAAATAATAGTGTGAATGTGAACTGAAGTGGAGGGAGATTATTATAATCTTTCCATTTAATCGAACAATATGACAAAATAATTGCATAATACCATATTTATTTCATGAATATAATTGTATTTTTGTGTATTTATGTTTACAAAGTGAAACAGTTTAACATGAGCTGTTTTTTTATTTTTGCAGCCTGTCAAATTAAATTTAGTCTATTAAACTTTTTTTGTCATGACTCACATTGTCTGTCATAACTGATAAGTTTAGTTTTCTCATGCATACTTTTGCATGTTTGTGACACATTACCGTCTCAGGAAAAAAAGAGTGTTCCTAAATGTTTTTAATTGTTTTTTTAAGTTTAAATTTAAATTTAAATTTTGTTGAAAGTCTTTAAAAATAAATTATGAAAATCATAATTTAATGCTACCTTTAAAATTTTAAGTGCTGACATGCTAAAAATGTTATGAATCTAGGTACACAATTTGTGTCTCTGTGAGTCCCTGTCATTCAACAGTATACTGGTTACCCGTCATACTACACAAACAATATGGGGTCTGTAGAAACACTATAATGGTAATTTAACACCACTAGTAGATGCTTTTACATTGCCAACCTTTAGGTCAGCAGTCTTTATAGAACAGATTAGGGCTGCACGATTAATCGAATGCGATTGTCATGCGAATTTTGATAGTAATGCCGGTTCTGTAATCAGCAGGAAATCATCATCACGTGCTTTCAGATGGAGCAGAATTTACTACACATAGCCGTAGTTCACGGACAAATTACGCAAATTTTTTTTTTTTTTTCGCGATTATGAAATCGAAGAAATTGTTCGCGATAATGACAGCTGTTTGCATAGCTTCTCAGTGAACTACGGCTCTGTGAAGTAAATGCTGCTCCATCTGAAAGCATGTGAAAATACCACATTTAATAACATATTTTTACTCCAAACTCACTTCATAATGTCAGTTGAGTGTTTGAAATAAATCCTTCAGTGAGATGTGGCTTCTTGACTCAGAATAAGGCACGCAACATATTTAATAGCATTTAAGCAGTGAAAAAGGCATTGCATTATAAATATACTTTATTTTAATGAAAATTATTATAAGAACTCAGATAAACCATATATTGCCGTAGTCGTGTGTTTATTAGTCACGTTGAATCAATGAAAGCAGTTGAATCTTCTGTTTATTCAGCTGCAGCTGCAGGGTTTCTTCTGCGAGGCGTATTTGGAGTTTCAGCGTGAGAGCGCCCTCTGGCCTTTGGATGGAAATTTACTGCTGATCACAGAACCGTGCTTCACTGAAAGATACGCAAGACAATCGCAGCTTCTGTCGAATCGCGATCTCGATTCCATTTTGCTTTATCGTGCAGCCTTAGAACAGATATAACTTTATTAGTTCTGAGGTGGAGGATACTAGATTATTGGATAGAGAGGATGACAGCAAATACAATCGTGGACTGAAGAAGAGGAGACAGAGGAGGAAACCCTGAGGGGAACTTATAACATCTCTGTTGTGTGTCCATGATGTGGTGCTTTCTACTTGTCGGCATTTATTTTTTTTAACCAAGGCCAAATTATAATGTCTCAATCATTTAAAAAATACAGTTAAACTGCTGAAGTAATTAATTCAGTTGCAGTTTTTTTTTTTGGCTGTAAATTACCACCATGTAGCCTTTATGGCCTTTTAAAATGAAGTGCATATTGTTTCGGGGCTCTTACCATTAACAAAAAATAAATAAATAAATTATAAACTTTTGACAGAACAATAAAGATTATGAGTATGCCATAACTTCACAAAAATTGTTCAGGGAATTAGCAGCATTTTAAGAATGGCTGCTGTAGGTTTATGTTTATTACACAGAGGGAACTGACTGTTCTTTCAGGTTGCTTAACAAAGAAAAGCTTTTAAAAACATACTTTCTTGCCTGACAGGCTCCCATTTTGGGCCATTTTCCATGATCACAAGTAGTTTTGATACATCTGAAGGGTTTTTGCCATTCACTGATATTACAGGGAAGTATTCACCCCACATTCATCATAAGCCAGCTACCCATCATAATTGCTGTAATTTGCATACTCAGAATTTTCTCTCTGTTTTTTTTTTTTTACCAATAAATGCCATTGAAGTCCACTCAACACATAGATCTGTGTTCCATTTCACAGATGTGTGAAGAGGGGAGGATAATAATTTTTTTTAGAATACCTTTAGTAATCCGTATCCTGCACTATTGACAATAATCAAAGGGTAATGCTATATTGATTCATCTAATTTCCTGACCTCAAGAGACCTTAACCATAAATAAATAAATAAAAACAAGACAAAAAATGTTTTACTCAGATGTAAGTAAGTATCTATGGATAATTTAAATAATTGATTATTATTATAATTTTTTTATCTACTTGTATTCCACCACAGATTTTTTTTTCTATCTTGTATCAGCGCATTTCTGTGTGTGTCACGCCCCTGGACTCTTTGTGTTGTGTTTTCCCTCCCCAGGTGTGCCGTGTTCCCTTCAATTAGTCATTCCTTGCACCTGTGTTTTCCCAATCACCCAGCGTTTAAAAGCCCCAGTCCCTTCAGTTAGTGTTTGTCGGTCCTCAAACATCATTCCTTGTGTTCCAGTGTCTCCTATGTTCCCCATGTGATCATTAAAGACTGTGAATTGAAGTTATCTCCGTGTTTCCTCGCTCCTTGCCTCTCGAGAAGTGTGACAGAAGGACCGACCAAAACATTAACTTCCGTGTTTTCCCATCCGTTTGTTTTCCATTTTTTTCTCAGTTTTTTTCTTTCCGTTGTGTCCCCATGGATCCATTCACTAGCCCCGACTTCCTCCTCCTCCTGCTGGAGCAGGGAGACAAAGCTCTCGAGGACCATACCAAACTGTTCCTGTTGCTCGCGAACATCACAAGGTATCCGGACGACACACTCTGCTCTTTCTATGCTGCAAGCCTGAACGCTGAGTGCAGAGCGCAGTTGTCCGAAGATGGTCATCGGGAGGAATTCGCCACCTTTGTGGAGTGGACTCTGATGAGAAACGGGTCGCCACTCACCATCTGCCCCGTGGAGGATCTCGCCGGATCCACTCCGGACCCAGAGCCCATCCCACCATCTCCCCACGGAGCATCAGCTTGAGCCCACCGATGACGGAGAGCCATTTCCCGCCACGATTCGCGAGCTAGAGCGAAGCCAAGCGACTGTGCAGAGGATCGCCTCGGAAGTTGAGCCCAACCCATCAGACCAGGTGCGAGAGCCGGCGACAGTGCCCACCACGAGGGAGCAAGCCATGGACGGTGTGAGCGCGGAGAGGAGCTCCGCCCCCTGCATCATGGCTGAGAGTGAGCTGACTATGGCGGGACATAAGTGCCAGAATGAAGAGGGGAGGGCTCCAGCCCCCGAATCCAGTTCAGAGCGCCCTCCAGTGCCTGCTCCTAGAACGCGCCTTGCTGTGCCTGCTCCTCCAGAGCGCCCTCCAGTGCCAGCACCTCGTAAGCGCTTCCCTGATCCCCAGTTCAGCCCAGGAGGGGCTCCTGATCCCCAATTCAGCCCAGGATGGGCTCCTGATTTCTCGTTAAGCCCAGGAAGGGCTCCTGATCCCCAGTTCCGCTCAGGAAGGGCTCCAGCCCAAGAGCTGTCTCCAGTTCCCGCTCCTCAATAATGCCCGCCCTCCCACCCGCTCCAGCCTCCTCCACCGCTGTCAGCTGGCAGCCCCTTTGCTCGCCCTCAGCCCACCATCATTGCGGTGCGAGCACCGCAGGACTGCCATCCTCCAGCGTCACTGTGGTTGGAGTCTGCCTCACCTCCGCCTCCAGCCTCCGAGGTCCGGACACCACCTCGGCCCGTAGACACAGTGGCTCCACCTCGGCTCCTAGCTCCCTCGCCTCCTCCGTCACTCATTGATCCATCAGCTCCACCGGGCTCCCTCGTACCCTCTGGCTCCGCCTTGGTCGGGTGTCGACCCGCCATCGCCTCTGGACTCCACTCCTCAGGCTGCGCCTCGTCGCTCTGTCCCACCGGCTCTGTTGGGCTCCTTCCTCCAGCCAGCTCCACCTTGGTCCTCAGTCGCTCTGGCTCCGCCGCGGATCTCCGGCTCTCCACCTCCGCCTTGGTCGCCAGAGCCCTCGGCTCCACCCTGGCCCCCTGGATCCTCGGCATCCCCCTGGCTCGATGGCTCTCCGTCTCCGCCTCAGGCTCCTCCACCATCGGCTCCACCGTGGGCCGCTGTTATGGCTGTGGCCTGGCTCCTGCTGTGCTCTTCCTGCTCCGGGTCCCTCCTGTCTCCTCCCTGGACTCTGTCTGCCGCCCCCCTCCCGGGCGTCCGTCCTCCTCCTGAGCCTCCTCCCTCGTTCCCACCCACTCCCCTCCCCCCATGTTGTTTCTACGGTGTGTAATGAATTTTAACTAATTAATTGTATAAGGGAATTAATTATTATTAATTCATTCAGGTTTTGATAGGACTCGGATCTGAAAATTCGAAGTCCACATGATTAAACCGATTTCAAATTTGTTATGTTACACTTTAAATCAAGGGTCGTCCAACGAGCCGTGACCTCAGTATATTTTAACAATTTGACTATGTATTCTCTTGGCCACGGATAAATACGTTCTTTGATCATTTGTAAGCTCTTAGAGAGGTTATTATAAGTAAGCTACGAGTTAGCCAGCAAGGGATCTTTTTGGCAAAAGGGTTTAACCTTGAAATTATATGACACCAAACAATGATTTTCTATAAATGAAACATGAATTTATTGGCTATTCTAGATTATATCAAAACTACGCTAAAACACACATACACACACATACAGTTTCAGAGAAAATAAATGAGTTGACAGTTCTATGAAGCTTTCAAAGTTCTAACTCGTTTCACGAGTGGTTTTGAATTCACCTAAGAGAATTCACAAAGCAGAGGATTTTAGCTTATGTTTACTGCTTAAATTAGCTCGTTCACCAGTTCAGCAGAGATAAGATTTTGTTCGTTTACTTGAGTTCTGCTGGGTTGACAGCTGAAAGCTGAGTCGTTTCTTGTGGCGACTGGATGGCTGCTGGAGGGAAATTCCTTCGCTGATTGGCTGTTGCGGTGACGTCGGAATGACGTTTGAATGAGTCCTTTAAATAAGACAAGCTTTCACCCGATATTAAACTTCACGTCTCTTATACACATATTAAATGCTTTGTCTGCTAAGGCGGAGGTGAGGCATATTAAAATATCATGGTTTCAATAACACAACTCACACATACATACATACATACATGCAGTGGATACATTTTCACCACTTTTTATACGATTTATCTTTTAAAATCATCATCCAAGGTTCTGTTTCTTTTGTTGTAATATAAGGACGCGGGTCCGTTGGGGTTTCAGGAAGCAGATGTGATGGGAGTCATGTGTTAGTCACGTCTAGATCGGGCCTGAGGGCACTAGTTAATTTACTCATCCTTTTCCGGTTTGGACATAATGGTTCCATCCATTGGTGGTCACAAGACATCGGGGTTTCTATATGTTGTGAAGAACCTTTTCAGTCCTTGATACAAAGAAAGCTTTGTTGTCTCCTGATTGAATTAGTTTCAATCTCATGAGTAGATGAGTTTACAAGACTGACAGGAAATCAACCAAGAATGTTGGAATCATGTGCTGGGTGATAAGCAAACCTCATGATGGCTGATATCAGCGTCCGTTCATATTTAGAAATCCCTACAGGTGCGAGGATGCACCTTCCTGGAGGGGGGGAGTAATGTCATGCCCCTGGATTCTTTGTGTTGTGTTTTCCCTCCCCAGATGTGCCATGTTCCCTTTAATTAGTAATTCCTTGCACCTGTGTTTTCCCAATCACCCAGTGTTTAAAAGCCCCAGTCCTTTCAGTTAGTGTTTGTCGGTCCTCAAACGTCATTCCTTGTGTTCCAGTGTCTCCTACGTTCCCCGTGTGATCATTAACTTCAATTCACAGGCTGCGTCCGAAACCGCCTACTCAGTGAGTTGGTACTTAATTTCATTAAGTACTTACTTAACGAGAGCTAAAAGAGTAGGTACTCTACAGCCAAATCTCGTTAAGTATGAATGCGATCCAGGCATCATCTGCCATGTTGACATTATCATGTGATCTATGACATTATAACAAGCACAACAGATACGAGTGATCTCTCTGTAAATATTTTGATGTTTATGAAATTTCCTAATTTTGTGGTCTTGTTGAAGAAACAGCTGCCCTTTTTATTGTGATTGTAGTATAACTAATACATTTTGGGTTGATTTATATTTTTAACCCTACTAATATGACCCACAGTTTAATCCTTAAATATATTATTTTTTATTGCTAAAACCCAAAATCGTTAACTCTTGAATATGTTGTTACTTTATTTTATGTGCAAAATTTTTCATCCATAAGCAAAACCGGCTTAAATCTCCTGTTTTCCTCTTTTTCTTGTTGAATTTCTCCCTTGTTTCATCCCTCCGGCTTATAAACAACAACAACAAATGCAATATTTTGATGCATTGATTATATGAATATTATGATTATTCAAAGATATTTAACCTTGTCATTGTGCCTTTTTTTCTGTGCATATAATGTATGCAAACCCATTATATTAGTTTTTTTTTGCTTTTTGTCATTATGATTGTTCATTGTTAAAGATACAATCATCTTTCCCTGAGCTTGTATGTAATTATAAGTTCTGAAGTATTAATAAAACATAAGAACATAAGAGGGACAGGTGCACTAACACCTCACAGCATCAGTAACTCCACAACCCTACCTAGTATGGTTTTCCTCAGCGTTTGCAATATTTGTAATATCTGCACAAAGGAGACGTCGATCAGCTACTAGAAGAGCTCGCCTTTGGAGAAGACTGTTAATTTTACACTCGAAAAATGTATTACTACTTAAAAATTAAGATTACTGCAGAATGCTGTAGCGTCTGGACCAATCAAACACACAATATATGTTTTGTTAGCTAGATTTAACAAATACTTTGTAACACCCCTCAGTTAACAAGCCATATGAGGACCTATAGACCCTTCCCCCCGAAATGCGTAACACCCCAGGAAGCCGAACAGGCCCCTGGTTCCATGGCAACCAACCATATCACTGGGTTTATTGCCCAGAGGAATGTGAGCAGAGAGACTCTCACTGCATTTTCCATAGCAAGAGGCAAAATACACAGTAGAAATTGACTTTTCTACTTATTAATTCATAGGAAACCCTTTCTTTGAATGAACAGTGTATCCTTCAGGTCATTGTGTATATTATTGTCATCGTGTATTTTGTTTTTGAGATTGTATACTGTTTTATGCAGGCTTATGATCGAAACACTCACTCCTCTCAGCTTACATATATATATATATATAACCCTACCATGTTTAGTATCTATGAATTAGTATTCGGATGATCTAATTGAGATTGTATATTGTATGTTTATACCTATGCAACATATTAGTGTTCTAAGAATCTTTATTAGTTTGTGCATCCACACCCCAAGCGGATTACATGTGCAAATTACCATGCCCTC
>NW_015505550.1:99137-106203 GCF_001515645.1 Sinocyclocheilus grahami
CCTTGAGAGGCGTGACTCTTCTCCGACCTTAAAGGCCCACACCAGGGACCCGCCCAGGTTCGGTGGTTCTGTTAGGTTTCGATAAGATGTGAGCTCTAATGCTCCAGAACATCCTAAGTTTGTGCACCAGGCCTTCGGCCTCGACCTTTCCATTCATCAAGATCCTCTGACTCAAAACTGGTTCTTTTCATCGACCAACTTCAGCAAGGATCACTGGGACTTTCAGATTGCATCAAGCCTTTCTTTCAGACAGACGAGACTTGCAGGTATCCAAACTTAGTCTTATTAATTGATACATTAGGTATCATTTTCACCTAGTTACAAAGGTGTGTTTGAACTAAGAATCTGATTTTCCCTCAGGTGTAAATCTGCTGAATATGCATTAAGCATTAGTATTTCAAATGAGTTAAACCTGTATCCTGTCTTCTGAGTAACATTGAGAATATCACTATATATTGTTGCAACACCGCCGCCACGACCAGTCTGACGGGGCTCATGCTTATAATAGTAGCTTGGTGGAGTAGACTCATTTAGACCAATATAATCATTAGGTTTTAGCCAGGTTTCAGTCAAGCAGAGTACATCAAAACGATTATCTGTGATCATTTCATTTACAATAACTGCTTTGGGTGAGAGTGATCTAATGTTTAGGAGCCCAAACTTTAAAAATTGTTTTTGTTCATTTATTTAAAATTTTTCTGGTTTAATCACGATCAGATTTTTTCTAGATCCTGCATTAAATTTATATTTTGACCTCACTATTCGGGGAACAGACACAGTCTTTATAGATTGTACAGCGCAAGTACGTCTATCATTTAAGCGGGTAGAACACAAGTCATCAGGGCAGTTATTTGAGATTTGACTTACTAGTCATATGGAGCCTGTGAAGGGCCCGGTTCACGACGCACAGGTCCAAGATAGGTCTCAACCCACCGCCTTTCTTGGGTACAATGAAGTTAGGGCTGTAAAACCCCGACCTCATATCGGCTGCAGGAACCGGCTCTATCGCGTCCTTCGCCAGTAGGACTGCGATCTCTGCACGCAAGACAGGGGCATCTGCTGCTTTCACTGACGTAAAGTGGACGCCCCTGAACTTGGGAGGGCGCCGGGTGAACTGAATCGCGTAGCCGAGCCTGACGGTTCGACGGAGCCATCGAGACGGGCTGGGTAGCTCTAGCCAGGCTCTCAGACACCGCACAAGTGGCATCAACAGAACTACAGGCGTACCCGCAGTGGGGCAGCGCGGAAGAACGCAGGGACCCGGCCCAGGCGTCTCTTTGCCGGTCCGAGGCAGGGTCTGGGTGTGTGTAACACTGACCTGCGTTTGAGCAGAGGGTGCGTGGGTAGTCCGATGGTTCATCCTCCCGATCCATGAGCTGGATGCAATATTCACATGCCAATGTGCATTGGCTTGTTTAGTTTACACTCGAAGTGGATTGGTCTCTCTAAGCGAGATCCCAATTTCGTCGGTCATCCGACGTGACGTCGAGAGTGACCGACTGAAAGGAAACTACACACTAGACAAACGCAGCCAAGGTGAATACATCTCAATTTTCAGTCAATTAATGAATTAATACACATGAAACAATTATATTTTATTTACTGAAAACAGGAAACATGAATAAATGAGTAAACGAATAAGAATAAGAATAAAAGAAAGGATACATTCTTTATGATGTATCCTCTTGCGTGGCCTCCTGGGATAGAAAAGTATCCATCGACGAGCACTCAAGAAGCTGGGCAGAAGCAGTAGGACATCCGGGAACTTCTCGACTACTCTTTTATGAATACTAAGGATTCGGACATACTTATTCGCTCGCCTACTGCTTTTCGCCTACTATATAGTAGAGAAGTAGGCGGTTTCGGACGCAGACACAGTCTTTATCTCCGTGTTTCCTCGTTCCTCGCTCCTTGCCTCTCGAGAAGTGTGACGGTGGTTTTTTTTAAATTTTTTTATTGATAGGACAGAGAATTCCGGAAAAGACCAGAGCCAGACCCATAATCAGGTCTCCCACATGCAACACATTGGAGCATGTTCATTACCCACCAGGCCACTTCAACAATGTTACAGTTGACACTGTAATTTGTGACCTTTTTAAATTGTAAAATCAAACAGAAAAGCCCAAAAATTGAATGGCATGCCTTGTGTAAATTCACGTCTGTGACATGTTTATCTAGCAGGTAACAAAGGAGCAAAACAAAAGATTAACACTGTGGCAAGGGGACAGGTCCCAAAACTCATACATTTAATGAGAGAAACAGGATTTATCAGCTTTCCCAGCTGTGAGAGAAATAGTGTTAATCAGACTCTGCCAGTGAGAAAATCCCAACTTTAATTTTACACAGCTGTTTTTAGCATATTTGAGAAGCACAGTCTTGCCAAGAGCAAATCAAACAGACTTTTGGTGAAAAGGGCTTGCTATTTTAGCCCTGTACTGTTCGGCAGTGATGGCTGAGCTCCTAAACCTCATTACAGTTATTAAAGGAGCTTTTAGTCTTAATCCATTCCTCACCTTTTTAATTAAGTTTAATATTACCATGCATGTATGTACCATATGTTTAATTGTTTAAAGGCTGGAGGAACATTAGAGGGACTTAAATATTAGCATATGATCACATATAAACAGAATGTAAGAAATCCATGCAGGAATTCAGCATATATTTATCATGGAGTTTTAAAGAACTACATGGAAATAACAGCAGCAGATGGAAATACAAAATCTCAATAGGCATGCAACACCAAAATACCCTTATAGTTAGCTTTACCAGCATATACTACAATTTATGTACAAGTCTTTAAAGGGACATTCAGCATTCTATCAAACAAGAGAGAATGGCAGGCAGATATTACAAACCGAAAACTTGTCATTTTCACCCAAACATTCAACGGTGTCATATTTAAAATATTTCTCAGGAAGAGCTTTAAGTAAGTGCCACTTGGGTATAAATGAACTTGGACTGCTCTGCGCTTCTCATATGAGACTGTTGTCCAGGGAGCTTTTCCTCTTTGAAAGCTTACAGAGAGAGGGTGACAGAAAAACAGAGAGAGAGAGAAAAAATAGACTCTGATTTACTAATGTTTGGGTGAAAATATATCTGAGCTCATATATTAACATCTACTAGACTATCAAGGATTAAGTGTTCGAGATTAATATGTGCTTTATAAGCTCTAATAAATAGCTAATATGCTAGTCATATGCAGATTAGTTAATAGTGAGCATTGGTCCTTAAAATAATATTCATATGTATACACACCATTCAAAGGTTTGGGGTCAGTAAGTCTCTTATGCTCACAAGACTGCATTTATTTGATCAAAAATACAATAAAACTAGTAATATTTTGAAATATAATGATAATTTAAAATTACTTTTGGTAACAATTTATTTTAATGTCCTTGTTACACATTACATGTACTTACTGTAATAATAACAGTACATTATGCAAAAATACTTTCAACTAAATCAAACTCTATTCATAAACTTATAGTAATTACATGTTCTTACTTAATATTATTCAGTCATTAAATGTATAGTTAGACTATTATATATTAATGTAATTTATTCCTGTGATGGCAAAGCAGAATTTTCAATTTTCAGAATTTTTTTTTTTTAAGAGTTGTGCTGCTTAATATTTTGTAGAAACCATGATACATTTTTTTCAGGATTCTCATAGCAGCATCATATCACTGTTGGAGATCTAATATTGGAAGTTAGTTGATTCAGTGTATTTGATATTAGCGATTTCCAAAATGCATTTTTCCAAGTTTGTAATAATTTGTAGATGGTCAATTTATATGGTCAAAGTATATTGTACAGAGTATGCAGTCAATGGTATTTCCACACATGAGAGGCAGTGTGATCTGTGCCAACATAACGAGACCCACTAGTGGAAACTAATTTTTAGTCTTATGCTTTCCATGGTTTAATATATAGAGAAAGAAATCATATCTGAATAATGAAACGCTGTAGCCGCAGTGTGATTCTCATGATCAAGTTTGACACGCTGTCTGCCGCATCTCTACCATTCAAAATGAACTTGTTGCCACGTATCATGTAAAATGCCCTTATAAGTAGCATTTAGGGTTTTCTTAGCTTTCTCATTAATGGTAGCTTGCTGTATACTGTATTTATTTACATTACAAATGAATCTTTTGATTTGCACTCTTTCAGCTTCTAATGGAAGATGCCCTCAAAACACTTGTACAGCTAATGACAGAGAGATCTGCAAGCAGCTCCATCATCTCACCCTCACTTGTGTGGACTCGAACAAATGAGAAAAAATTATTTATGATGTTTAAAGATGCTTGCCATGTAAAACCAGTACACAATTTCTTTTAAAGAACAACTTTTGTAAATTCAAGGTACTTCAATTTTTTTGTTTGTTTTGTTAAATTGAGTATAAAAATAACAGATTTTAAACAAATCATTTGATTCTAGAGTACTTCCTTATCTGTGCATCTAGTTAAGGACAACACATTTTGTGCTGCTTTTAACTCAAACAGTGTGTTAACACAGAAAGTGTTTTAACAGGGTTAACAGATTGGTTGAGTTAAAAGTAACAAAATGTGTTGTCTTTAACTAGATGTTATTTTACATATCTGTTTTAAGAGTGTGTTTTAGTCAAATATGTGTAGGCAAATACTGCAGTTTAACACAATGTGAAAAAATATATATATTTAAAGAAATTTCAGAACATACACAAACATTGAGATATTGAATATCATCAAAAGACTGAATAACACTTTTGAGAAAATACTGCAAATCATCCACAATATGCCAGTGAAGCGCGTACACACATTAGTGCCATTTATCTGGGATCTTAGTGAATCACGGCCATAAATGCACAGAAGAGAAATCAGATTATCCAGATTGAAAAGAAACAGGGGGAAGAGGATGACGAAGAGGAGAGAGAATGATATGTGGAGCATTATACGTGAAGGTTTGCGTTCTGTGTGATCAGTGGTGCATTAGATAGAGGCAGGCAGGAGTGTTGAACAGATGTGTGACTTGGCCAGGCGTAACTGATTTTTGCCCTAACGCAACACTGTTCAAGAGACTTCTCTCTTCTTCTAAGATCTGAACCAGGATCTCTACAACGGCATTAGATGTTACCATGGTGATAAAAGTAGATTATGTTCAATGTCCATTCACAGGATCATTGCTGGCCACCATTGATTCTACACAATGAATAACGCATTCAAGAAAGTGAACAAAAGACTGGTTTATAATTGTCATATACTGTACCATTCTCTGTTTGAACAGTCTCTTTAACAAAGATTTAAAGAAAGAGAGAGTTTTGTATTCATATTTTCTACCTCTCTCCACTGCACAAAATCTTTCAGCAGAATTTCATGCTCCCACGCCCTTGCTTTATGTAATCTCCTTTATTTAATTTCAGCTCTAATTTGTCGTCCCTGCTTTATTACTGCCTGCTTTTCTGGTCGGCAAGAATTGTTTTCCTTACTTTGGTCGATGGAAAATGAGAATGACTTTTGGAGGCAGACTGACATTAGCATCATTCAATATTCACCAAAGGTCTCTCTCCACAGGAGGGGAGCAAACTGGCTGAGAACATTACTAACTCATTTCAGACATCTAACCCCACAACCCCCCAACCATAACCACCACCCTTTTTCTCTTATTTTGCTTATGTCGCCCACCCTGATCATAATTTTGTCAAACCTTATCATAAGTTTGTGGATTTATCCGTTCTCTAGCTCATGGCATTCAGAAATATTCTCGGTTCATTACAAGTCAAGCTGATTACAGCTAAAATATTTCTGAAACTACTTCTGACTTTTAAAAAAATTATAATAATGATAAAAAGAAAAAAACCAAGGTTACAACAAAGCACAAAGAACTTAAAAGCAGAAATGTGAAGTCTATAATTTTATAAAAAGCACTTACATGCATTATTCTGTTAAAACTTGTATGCTCTTTGAGCTGAAAAGCTGATTAAACAATTTTTAGTCATTTTATTGTTGATTGCCTTGCGTTGTCAGAGCAACAAAGTTGGCTCTAAATTTGGCTGTAACTTTACACAGAATTTGTTCAGACTAAAATATATAAAACATAAATATATATTGTTTTGTCTTGTGGCTGTACTATTGAAACTCTGAGTTTTAACATTTAAACAATTTTAACATTTATTTTTTAACAATGTGCCACAAATACTAACCTGACCTCAGATTTCATATTAATTTGAACAATGTGAATCCTACGAAAATGTACGGTTTTTATTAAAAAAAAGTAAACAAAAAATAAGTCCATCCCTAAACATAACCGTAAGCAGATCATACAAAATCATGCATATAAAATCATGCAAATTCATACGAATTAGCTACCAATTCGTCAAAATGTAAAATGCTTGTGAATCGTCACGAGATTGAGTTTCTTCCTTTAAAAACCAAGTCACATTTTTTATTTGTCAACTCCAAAGTGTCTTGTAGACTATTCATTTTTCCTTTAATTCTTTCAATCATATCCATTCTTATCTCATTAATAGAATTAAATTTATAAAGCTTAAGCCTATATGTTAGGTTGAAACAAAGTTTCTAGTTAATCCATCTAGGTCTGGTTGGCATTGTGTGTTTATCATCTGTCCTTGAGGGGGTCTATATACATTAAGTCAAAGGTTTAACGCACAGCTTCATGTCAAAAAGGCCTTTGTCCTTCTGCTACATCACATGTCATTATCACAACGGAATGAAGGTTTAATGGCCTCGTAAATGATGTCAGTGACTAGCATTGCCATTTTTTCCCCGGCTGTTGAGCTGGACAGAGTCCACACTGGCACATCTGCTCTGTGCAACTGGCCCATTAGCGCAGCCCTCAACTAGCGGTCAAGTATCCCATTCTGGCCACAAAAAAAAAAGAATACAGCACAGCCAAATGGTCTATCATTCTGTGTTAAAGCTAATTAACACTCTCACTCTCTCACTCTCTCACTCTCTCACTCTCTCACTCTCTCACTCTCTCACTCTCTCACTCTCTCACTCTCTCACTCTCTCACTCTCTCACTCTCTCACTCTCTCACTCTCTCACTCTCTCACTCTCTCACTCTCTC